>NW_010549267.1:0-8966 GCF_000687285.1 Phaethon lepturus | reverse complement strand
ACGGGGACGGACGGCGCCGCCGGGCAGAGCCGCTGCGCTCCCCCGCGTGGCTCCCTTCAGCAGCAGCCCAGCCCGCTCAGCCCCCTCTTCCTCCGCACACAAATCCCAAGTTTAAGGAGGGGCAGCGGATGTTGAACCCCTCCCTGTGCCGCAGATCTCATGCCCAAACTTCCACTTAACCTCACCCTCCAGGCAGAAGTGTTTCTCCTCTTAATCCTCCTGCAAACGCAGGCGTAAGCAACGAAATTTAAACCAACTCATTGTTGTGCCGGATGCAAGTGCATGGTCTAATTTATGGTGAATAAATACATTATAAAGCATTCAGAGCTCTGGTCTATATTGAGCAATCCCGAGAGCATAAAGAGAATCCCATAAAAGAATTGGTTACAAGACTTGTAACTTGAAGTTACAAATGTACAGCCATAAGATCTTAATATCTACCCATGGAGACATTTGGTTTAAAAAGAAAATTTGAAACATTCAGCGTAAGCGAGACAGCACCTTGAAACCCATAAAAAATAGAAATGTTAACATACCAGTAAATCTGCACCTACAAGACCAAGGAAGGCACAGTGACCTTTGTCAGGTAGACACAGAAGAAA
The DNA here is from genome assembly GCF_000687285.1 of Phaethon lepturus. Taxonomy (NCBI): domain Eukaryota; kingdom Metazoa; phylum Chordata; class Aves; order Phaethontiformes; family Phaethontidae; genus Phaethon; species Phaethon lepturus. Next base: position 8,364 of record NW_010549267.1, on the reverse strand, counting down.
CATCTCTCATACGTTAGGGATATGCTTTTTAAGTTAAAACTAAGTTAAAACAGAATTAACATGCTCACTGCATCATTTAGAAACTTTTAGATGTCATACTGCAATTTCAATAACAACATCAGAAACTAATAAACAGTCATGGGTTTTTAGACACCAAAACAATACAACTGCACACTGGTGCTCCATTAACATTAAAGCAACCATCAAAAGGAAGAATCTCTCATACTTAGACTCATTTGCCTCCAAGTTTTTGCCTTCAAGTTTTCCCTCTGTGAACACCATCCGCTAGAGCTGAAAGAGGAGCTCAGACACGAGGCTGTGCGCAAGCCCTGCCTTTTCAACAGCTGTGTCATTCTGCTGCTTTGAGGGTAGTTAATGATGCTTATTAGCATGCTGACAGCTGATGTATCCAGCGTTAATACCACTAGTGAATACAGCAGCAGTTAGAAACTTCACAGTAATACAGATAAAGCCTGAGAGACTGCATCTGCAGTGGACTCATAACTAGCACGCATCAGTCCATTTTTCATCATTGCCATCACACTAAAAAAAGGGAAATAGCTTTATGCTTTCCTGCCCCCATAAACGTTGAAGTTTATTCACCCAGCTGCAGAGTTTCAACAGAAGACACATAAACAGCCCTCAGCAACCTAAGATACTAGGGTACAGGAGATGTGGGTTTAAACCTACCTAGGCTGAGGAATCGCTGAATATCTTTCCCATTTTCATACCAAGTGATGCTGGAAGTGCTAACTAGGGGCTGAAGAGTAGCATTTCCTTAAATCACCACTCACATGACATCTACTACAGAAGAACTGCTAGTTTGAAGGCAGCAACATACACAGTAACTTGAAACACCACTAAAGTGCTTCCAACTAACCTGCTTGTCTTTGACCTAAAATGACCCGAACTATTCATAATCAGGTCACAAGTTTCAGAGGAACAGAGGTAAGTCAACAACTAAACGTTGGCTTTTCTAGCTGCACAAGACAAAGCTTCAGGAACTAGGTTCTGGTCTTGGCCTCACATATTGCTTTGCAAATGCTAGACTTTGGACTTCTTGCACACCCAATACTTGGTATTGCCTCACATGCCTAAGCTCCATGGAGACAGGATATCAAACATAACCCACACCTGGCATTTCACTCTCTGCACCTCCTGCCCCAGGAAGCGGGTTTTAGCTTGAATTCTGAGGCACTCAACTTCTCCACGTGCAAAAGAAATAACCCAAGCACATAGGTGAAACACCTAAGAACTGACCCTCTTCTTCTAAAAATCAAATTGCAAAACCTCCTGTTAGGCAACACAATGAAGGCGAGACCTAACACAGAAGCACACATCAACCATACAGGTTGGAGAAACCCATAAAGCTATTTTCACTGTGAGGAGAGTCAAGCAGCAGCACAGGTTTCCCTGAGAGGTTGTGGAGGCCCCATCCTTGGAGTTTTTCAAGACATGACTGGATCAAGCCCTGAGCAACCTGGTTTGATACCACAATGGCCCCTGCTGCAAGCAGGAAGCTGCTCTAGAGGTCTTCTGAGGTCCCTTCCAGCCTGATTTATCCTGTTGAGTCCTTACGACACATGCCCTAACATGCCATGCAGCTGGACCTTGATGTTATGCTAGCCTCTGGAAAGCACTATTATGGAGTTAAACACAGATTAGTAAAAATTGATTCCATGAATAAGACTTTGTATTTCACCACTATTAAAGTTCCAATCTGGCCAAAAATATCCTGTGGTATTGGGAGGAGATAATGCAAATAATTTTGACAAGGCTATCAGCTAGATATCGCTGTTCTCCAATATGATTTCTGAAGCAAGATGCTTGAAAAGCAATCTATGTATAAAACACATTGTCTTCAGTCAACTTTTGCCTAACCCCAAAATAAAATAATGAACTGTTTCTACTGGAAACCAACCAGATAGTAGGCCACAACTCTTTTCTTTTTAAGAATAAAAAAAGAGGTTTGTTTGCAAAGAGTCAGGAAACTATAAGCTAGATTTTATGGTTTTGTGATAAACATTAACTTTGTTAAACAAAAAAAGAGACTGCATTCATTTAAAGTCCCATATTAGGGAAACAATGCTGCCTTTTTATGGCTATCTGTTACATACTAGCTGAATTTCAATAATCAATTGTAATTCAGCACCATATCATCTATTTATAATCGCTGTTCTCAGCCAACTGTGGATTACTGCACGCTCTTGAAAAGTTTGGCCAGGATTTCAGCATAGTTGGCAAATGCAAGCTGGCAAGCTCTTAGCCAGTTAAAGTCTTCACAATGACTATACCACCACATACGAGACTGCTAGAAATGGGACTGGACGAAGTACAAAAGTCTTGCAGTCATGCTTATAATACATGACTCCTTCACACTTCTCTTCAATTTTGCTTCGCTGATGTCACAGTAGCATACTACAACTATCCCATCAGTCTTTAAACTGACGATGTTGAAGTATTAGCTCCATGTTCCAATTATGTTAAAAGAGGATTATCCATACTAAAATATGGTTTATTAGAATAAATGCTACAAACAGAAAGCATTTCCTCACTAAATGCATAATACATGTTCAGCCAAAGTACTAATTGCATACCCCATGACTAAATAACAAATACGTATAATCCATCCTTTATGGATTTCAAAATTAAGACAAATAATTCTACAAAACTTTTTCCAGCAAACATTTCCAAGTAACTTCTATACAATGTCATAGCAATAAAGGATAGAAAATATTTCCTAATCACAGAATTTAGACTCTTGCCAGACAGAATGCAGTTTCCAAGGTAGGACCCATCATTACTCAAGGAATACTCGGTCTTAACTACCTTGACAGTCCACATTCTGTTTTATGTGACCAGGAGAGCCCTGTAGCTTTTCCCTGACTGGCATCCCAATATTCAACAAGAACATAATGCTCAACTCTGACAGGTTTGTAGAGGGTCTGCTATTATTCTATTTTATGCAATACTGCAAGAAAAAGTTAGTTTAAACAGGAAATAGTAAGCCAATAATGAGAAAAAGTTAATACTGCTACATTTCACTTTTAAGAACCTTCCTAAGTAGAAAAGCCATACACAATTAGTTTCTAAAACAGTTAGTAAATGTCTAATTATAAGCAGTCTTGCCTGTTATGCTGTACGTTATACCCGAGTTAAGCAGCAAGACTGGATTTATGCAATATAGTTTCAATGAATTCTACGGGAAGTACAGAACAAGGTAGAAACATTAGTCGTGCAGTAACGCATAACACATAACAGCCTGTAACATTTTTTAAACTCTAAGAACATGCCACAAGCTGCAAATTAATAAATAAATTCATATTTTGTTTGTTCCTTAGAAAAATCTCCTCTCAGACTTGGGACTCCAGCCAGAGAGAGTTCTGTTTGAACTGCATCCCTAGAGATGGGAACAGCGAGATGGAGCACACACCAGCATCAGCCCTAACATTACACCTGGGGAGAAAAGGAGCAGGAAGGATGCATGTATGTTGGGCTGAGTGTTGTCCAGAATCCTTAAATCCGGCAGGACTAAGTTGCATTCTTCCAGAGTTAAGGGGTCCTTTAGCCAGTAGTGCAAGCAGGGCTTCTTGCCCCATCCTTGTAAAGGAAATGAGCATGCGCACAAGAAACATTGAATTCCTCTTCTGGGATACGGATCACAAGAAAACTGAATGAAAGGCAAGCACCAGGGAGGCAAGCTGAAGAGTAAAATGCCAACTTTTGTGAGCTTGAGCAGCACAGAGATGTATATAGCATCTTAGCAATAAGCAAACCCCAGAAGTTTTTTTGTTGCGGTGGTTTTTCTTTGTTTTAAGTCGCATCCTTCAAATACTCATCCCCAGTCACAGAGTTTGTAAGGACTCCTCTAAAAGTCCACCTCAAAGAAAGAAACGCACATCTTTTTTAGCACTGACTGAGCACTGGCACAGGGTGCCCAGAGAGGGCACTCTGGAGTCTCCATCCTTGGAGATGCTCAAAAGCCAACTGGACGATCAGCGCTAGGTGAGCCTGCTTGAACAGGGAGGTTGAACAAGATCCCTCCAGAGATCCCTGCCAACCTCAACCATCCTGTGATGCTCTCAGCCAAACTCCTACTGACTTCCACAAAAGCACCATTTCATGTCTCACCACGCTCAAAGAAGGGACATAGAAAAGTAACAGCTTCCCCTGCATCTTTTAAGATCTACAAGCTGATATTAGTCTATACTGTATAAAAAGAAAAAAGAAAACCACACACATAAAAATTGTGCTTTAGAAAGGGGTAGTTTGGGGCCTAAAGTAAAAAGACACAGAATACTGAAGGAGGAAGGAAGATACACAACTATATGGTAACAAATACAAAAGCTACATTGTATTTAAAAAAAAAAAAAAACCCACACCAAAAAAACCCCCCCCAACACCCAAAAACGCAACACCCATGCTCCACAAGATTTTACAGGCTTACCATTAAATTGCACAACTCAAACACTGTATCAAGTGATTTGGAGATACTCCAATGAGTCGGTGAAGGGTGTCCTGAGAGGTTTTCAACAAGGAGATAAAGGAGGGTTTGCTCCCCTTCCCCTACCCAAGGAAAATGGAGCAAAAGGGATAACAACAGATCATTTTAATAGCCCCACAATAAAAAAATAGATCACCTTTACCATCAAGGGATGTTTCTAGAAGGACCACTGCACTGTCCCAATCCATTCTGTCCCTTCCACTGAACCTGTTCCTTCCCCTGGCACGACCCACCACCCTGGCACAAATAATGTTACTACCCTGCGATCTGGCAGCATACCTCAGCGTTAGCAACACGTATCTCAGCGTTCTCCTTGATTTTTGTATACATGTTTGGAGTTACTTCATTTCATGCTGGCTTGGAAAACTACCATTCCATTATTTAATGAATTCTGAGGCATTCAAGTATATAGCCAATTCCAGCTTATATTAGATGAAAAATGGAACAGACACTATTATTCAACTGTGTCAAGAAAAAAAAAAAAAAGTAGGAGCAGCCTTGCATATATAAACTATGTCTACAAGTTCCCAGACATCTTTAGCGAATACAAATCTACATATACAAATCTAGAGAGATTTGCAGATAAACGTAATGTCAAGCATTATATGCAAGTCTTCACTGGATCAAGACCAAGGACCTCACCTTTTTCAGTCAGAAGGATTTAGATGTTTGGTATGACGGAAGAATATCCTTTTGCACCACAGCACAACACATTCAAGGGAAAGCAATTTATTTTTTGCAGAATTAAAGAATCAGTGATGCCTAGCTGGAAAGCACTGTTTTGGAAGAGGCCCAAAGGCCCAAATAATTGCAATGGATTGGAAAGACCTTCACCCCCAGGTCAGCAATTTACATTCCAGCCAGGCTATTTATGAGGGAAAGGAGTTACCACCATCCACACTTTGACCATCCAAGTTGCCAGTTTCGTTACCATCGCCGGGGCGCAAACACGTACAGATGCCATGACAAACCAGTCATGTGGACTCTTTCAGCAGAAGAGCCCAGGACCGTGGTAGTACACCAAATTAATTAAGCAGTTATCAGAAGCGGACTAAGATACCTAAGCTGGGTCTGCAATACAATTCCTCTCTACGGGCTTGAGCTTCTGCCCACCATAACAGTGTCAAAGGAAGAATCAGCATGAGGAATGGTAAGTAAAAATAATAATCTGATGGAGGATGAAAGGTTAACTCATTACGATTTGATATAAGTGATGGGTTAAATAGAAAAAGAAAGTCCACATTTTTCCACTTTCCCTGCCAGCTAACATTAGTTCCACCCCACTTTCCCAGTTATTTCTTCAGTTCCCTCCCTCTCAGTTTGCTTTGTGTTCTCTGCTTCTTGCTTCAGTGCGTTGTCCTTTTTCTTAGTCCCATATTTGTCACCCATAGTCTACTGTCTCCTCATTGCTTTCTTCACTGTTTCTAACTTAACTTCTAATTGTCCTCTGCAAACACTGATTAATCAAGACAACAATTATAAAAAAAAAAGCAAGTCTTATCTTTAAGACTTCTGTATCTATAATACAACCTTTAAGTACCAAGGTTCTCAATACATGCATAAATTTTCCCATATGTATGTAAAAATCCCAAGTGTAAGAGAGATGCAACCGAAAATTAGAACAAAAAAAAAGTGAAAATTCAACCATGGCTGAGAATTAGAACAGAAACATCCTCATTTTCAACTCTGAGTGAAAGACAAGCTTCAAAATCATTAACTGTCTCCCTTTGCTTACAGCAAGGGTCACAGGAAATGTCAAACACAAGAGAGCTGTTCAATTAAGGGCAACCTTACAAAATCCAAACTAGTACCAACAGCAGCCTAGACGTCATCCTTGCCCCAACAAAACCACTGCCCAGACAGCAGCTATTACGCAAGACTCCACACTAGAGAGCTGCCAAGCTTTAACCTTCAATGAAGAGAAATGAATTTATTGTCTCAAGAAACAATTCTGCCATACCAGAATGCTGACTTCCTTAGGAATATGTCAAAAAAAAAAAAAAAAAAACACAACCAAGCTAACTTTTCCCACCTCTTCCTATAGCCTAAACCAAAAGCTATACATATGGAGTAACAGCTCAGTAATTTTTCACAAAGCAATAAACAGGAGATTGCTATTTCAAATAGTGAAAGTAGGTAGACAGCAAGTTAGCTATTCAGAACATCCATCTGTGTAAAAAAAAAGCAAACACAAAAAGAAACAAACAAAAAAAACCCCTACAAAACCCATGATGAATAGGAATACAAAGGCAATGCTTTTATGGATGGGGGGGAGCATATTCCAGGAAAAAAAAAAAAAAGTAATCAAATGCAGTAGTTTTCTTCAATGGCAGTTTTATTGTTGTACACTGAATGCTTTAGAAAACATAGCCGGTCTAAACTATAGCAAATTGTCAAAACAGTTTTAGAATAATTCATCTGTTATACACAGAAAAGAGAAAACAGTATATAGTTCCAGGCACAGCAGCATTAAAAATACTCCATACTAAACCTCCTCCTCTAATTTTGCAGTGATCTGCGGCTAAAGGTTCTCTAAAACCCACAAGCCTGAACGATGACATTATGTAAAATCTTTGGGCCTATGCACATCAGTCAGAGCTCCAGGTACGCACAGTATGAAGTCAGAGCTGAGTTCCTGGCTGCAGAAAGAGTTGCGCACTCTGGACCTGTATATACAACAAGATCAGCTGTGTGCACAGAACTTCCTGCGTCCATTAGTTTGGGTGTTATCAAAGGAATTCGAGGTTAGTTTATATTTCTTGGTAAACATACAGTCAAGGAAAAAAAAAAGTTCTTATATTTAGTCAGAGATCTTCTAGCTTCGTCACTGTATAAAAATGTCATTCTTGGAGAGCTATATGATAGAGACTTCTATGCACTGCATACTCACTGCACTTTGCTTCACACAGTTCACAAGGTCAGAAGGAAAAGAAAATAAATATGGTTTTGATTTTCACCTCTAACTTTCAGTAAGTCAGTTTACTGAGAGTCTACAAGGTTACATCTTAATGTTTGATATTATGCAATACTTTGTCTAATAGTCTGACTATGCTTTCACAACAAGAAAAGGCTACCGTCCAGGCAGCCCTTCCAAGCAACCCGAGACACGCAGAGGATCAGCTGCTGATTTCCCTGGGCAGTACGCAATGCTCATCCGCAGAGCTTCGAACAAGTATTTTGAAGGTATCAGGACAGAAAGAACAAAAAAGGAAAGCAAATTAAGAATGACTGATTTTAAACAGCAGTACAAAAATAAAGCGCTACGCATGACATTTAAACTTACATCACCGTGCCCACCAATACTGCATGCAGGGGCTGAACTTTGCCAAACACGGACAAGCCAAATTCTTCTGCTCTTGAAGTTAACTGTAGTTTTGCTTTAACTCCAGAAGCAGCTGAAAAAGTCGGCCCTCAGCTGACAGCAGATCATACCTCAGGGCATACACATGGGCAAAGACACACACAAAACACCCCACTGAGCTTCTTCCCCCCTCACGCAGTCCCTGCGAGCAGGGCAGCGAGTCGAGCCTTGGGGACCCTGCACCTGAGGTGTCTGGAGAGCTTTAGTCCTGAGGGCTCAGAGGAAAAGCTTCCGACTCAAACTGCACATTCTTAAAGGATTGGGGCTTTTTTTTTTTTTTTTCTCTCCAAAGAGCACAGTAATGCTGTTGTGGAAAGCTTTTGACTACAGTCAACACATGCAATACACACACTCCCCCCTCCGCGCTTGCATATTTTTAGGGGGAAAGTCATTGTTGCCGTACTCCACGCTTACCAGTAAGTAACTTCTAAGTTTGACATACTGGGAAGTTTACTCACAGGCAGAAGACACGCAAAGGTACGCGCAGGGACGGCCGGAC
>NW_010549266.1:0-6994 GCF_000687285.1 Phaethon lepturus | reverse complement strand
TAATATTAATAATAATATATAATAACTATCTATAATAAAGATACACGAGCAAATAAAATGTTGAAAACATAACACAATGGAAAAGGCAACTTATCTGCTGCTTTACAACACGCTTTTTGGATTCTTTGTAACTAAAATATGGCAAGTGAAAAGCATTTTCAGTTGAGGCACTGAATACACGGCTAATGCTTAAAGACAGCCATACTTACATGTTCCACAACTCTATTCTTTAAATCTTTCCATCTCTTTTCACCTTCCTCTGTACAGCCAAAAACATCTGTTGCAGGACTGTCAAGGGATCCTTCTCTCAATTCTTTCCCATATTCTTCAACTAGGGCAGTCCATCGCATCAATTCCATGGTGGTAAATAGTTTTAGGAGGTCTCTAAATGGTTTAGTAAAGTTGATTTACAGTCCTGTATTAATAAGGCTCATTTCATACTTAAATAGATCAAAGAAATAATTTTAAATGTTTTAAGTTTATCACCATTAATATTCATTGTTATTCATTAATATACTCAATACTTCACATTATCAGGGACAGCTCAAGTCAGACTGTGTTTCTAATAAAGATCCTTCTCATAAAGAGACATTTATTTTACTGTAGAACATGCACAATCATGAAAATTTTGCAGTATTTTTCATACAGCATTTAATTGGGAGATTCGTACAGCAGACAGCATAAACAGATTTCACTTGCTAGTTAGTTTGAGAGACACACTTTTTGTTTTAACCTAAGAATTGTTTGTTAGAAAGAATACTTACTTATACTTTGGGATTTCTTCTAGCTTTTTGTCACTACTAATTCTGTGCACCAGATCAGATTGTTCATTGTCATAAGGTGAAAGAATAACATAAAGAACAACGCTCTTCATAAGAGTGTGTTTTTTTCCCATAATTAAACAGAGGAATTGAAAACACTGCTCACAGAGCTTAGAGTTTAACATGTAAAAGGCTTAAGCCTGGCATATTGAAAAATTAAGGTGAAACTGATGTCATCTTGCAGAAATGAACCCTCATCCCACAGTGACACATTTAAATTGAATTCAGGTTAACTAAAATTGAAGTATTTAAAATAAATACATGAAAAAAACTATTTACAAATATGTGTATGCAGTACAGATGTTACAACAGTATCATTTAGACCACCCTTGCACAGCTGTTTCTAATTTCTGCACTTGCATAAAACAGGCATTTTCAAGATTTCAAAGACAATATAATGAAGATCTTAGTTATAAATATTAATTTTAAATCAACTTTATCATATCTGTTTTCAACAAACCATTTTGTTAATATGGCCATTTAAAAAAATAAGAACCACAGACCAATAAGCAATTTTATTTGCTGTAAATTGATCTGGTAATGAAATGGATATTTGCCACATGAAAATACAGACATTTTGTATGTAATGTTTTTTTACCTGCTGCCACTTTTCACTTTCAGCCTGGATACATGGTGTGTCATAAATGGCTCTGTAGTGCTTACAGATGGAGAGATAGGAGCCTTCATGTTGATCCAGCTGGATCATTAAGTTGTAGTATTTCAACTTTAGTTTCTGAAACAGTATTAAACAGTAAAATTAATTAATAAATCATGTAAATGAAATCCAACTGGATCCCAGAAAAGAGAGGGATTCAAATACACTTGGACCTGAACAGAGGAATGTCAGATTAAAATTGGAGGGGGAGAAATCCTCTAATGACTTACTTCTGTGTTTTCTTCTTGAAAAAATTTTGTATTAATTTTTTTGCTGATAATTTGAGTCCGAATATAGTCTTTTACAGCTAGACAGAGTCTCATCTGCTCCAGGATAAATTCTACACGTTCTTTCTTTTCCATTGAACCATACGTTTCCACCTAAAATGAAAATGTAACTATTTAACACTGTCAAAGTCAAATCAAGTGAAGTCTCAACTGTGCATTTTTTGGGGGGGGCGGGAACAAAACAAAACAGAAAAACACAGCTATTCCAGCGCAAGTGAAAACGGAGAAAAGGTTATTCAATTTTAAATTGTAACCCCCACTTACACCAGAAGAATCCACTAAACTCAGTGCGCTACCTAGAGAATTGAAATCTTTTTTCCAAATGGGAAATATTCTATGTAACCTAACCATGAGACTAACAAAAGCAGTTAAAACTGAATTACCCTTTCACTAATAACAGTTAATCTCATTCCAGGCATTTCTTCAGATGTACCTGATTAAGTTTCTAAATGATAATCTAAGAGCAGTCAGAATTAATTTTTACTGCTGACGCAATTTTGAGTAACGTGGTGTGTTACCTGCAATTCTTGCAGAATAGAGGCAGCCTCTTTCACTTCACCATTCTGTTCTTTTATTGTTGCAAGTGTCTTTGTCAGGCGAGCACGTTCAATTTCCACATATATCTGAAATCAGTAGCAGTAGTTTAAACATTGGAATTTTCTGAAGAGTGCAAACTCTAAGACCACAACCCCACTAAGACATATATTTGATGTTTTCATACAACCAATTAATTCCTTGTGTATCCATACACTGTACTGATACTATCTACGACACACACAGATAAAATACAATGGATAGTTGATACACCAGAAGTATTTGGACCAAATTAATCTAAAAATGAAGTTAAGACTTTAATGAATGTGTACTAAGTACTGCTGTTTGCATTATTTCCCTTACTCCTAACCAGCCAGAAAGCAACAGTACTTGATTACTAACAATTCAGACTAACTTTGAACAGGCAAAAGCCGTAACATTAATACAAATTTGCCTTAATCCAGAATTGTTTATTTTCCTAAAGAAAAAGGAATATCATGTAAATAATTAACTTGGTATTATGCTTTGATATCACCTTCTGGTTACCGTAACTGTATGTAACACCTTGCTAAGTGCAGGAGAAATTAAACTAAACCTGCCCATTTCTCTAAGAAATTCAAATACATAACGTTTTAAAAAGTGAAAAATAAATGGCATTTTAAAACTCTGAAATGTATTATTAATCATATCAATAATACATCCAAATATCTACATTATGGAAATATGACCAGCGTTTCAGCAAATTATTTAAATATGAAACTGGAAAAATATTTGCAATCTTTTGGGAAGAAATACACTACTTGGCTTCTCAAGTTAATTTCAAAATTACTTTCGCTCGTATTTCACAGAATCATTAAGGTTGGAAAAGATCTTTAGGATCATCACTCAAATTTTGAACAAGATTAAAAAATAACGTTAAGAAGCTATGCTTTTAAAAGAGGTGAACATTTTTATTCTACCTTTTAGACATTCAGTCTTAAAACAAAATCTTACTTTTCCTTCTGTAACCATACGCAACGTGTCAATTAAGCGCAGTTTGACTGGTAAGTCTGTGATGTCTTCAACGTAAGTGCAGCACTGCTGGACCATTTTAGCAACTGCCTAGTACAATAACAGAAAAGAAGAACATACCATGTTTTTAGATTTCGCAAATGCATTCAAACTGTAACACTCAGAGTTAAGTACTAAATAGTTTCATATCAAACTAAAGAGACTCATTTCAACAAAAAGCATGCAAGATGTATCTCATCACTTTGATTCATAAAAATGTGTAAAATGATGCTAGCGACTGATGCTAGAAGTCAAATGTGATGCTGTTCTGTCATTTCTTTCAGCTCAGTTTTTCCAATTATATTCAAAATAATTAATCCCGTGCGTTTCTCTCTTGAAAACTAGTACTCCTCTTCTGCCAAATCCACACGACTCTCACATGGACTGACAAAACTTACCTGTTTGCCCTAAGACCTGCATGGTTAAAGGAAGGTGTATCTTCTTAAGTGTGAGCACTAGCCCTTCTCTTTAGGACACCTGTAGATTTTTCAGAAGGAAGAGGGGCAATTATTTCTGACTGATGCTTTCCCATCTCTGCATATTGCCAAACAGGCACTACTAAGCTAGCATCCTTCAGTGGCAAGCACAGGTATCGGAATATGTTGTTCTGGTAATGATGCTAACAAAGGTGTTACGATTATTGTTAATATACATACTTCTAAAAACAAAAAAGAATTAAAAAAAAAACAACCCACCAGAATGAAACTTCTGGAAACTTCTTCCTCAAGGGGAAAAATTCAGCTGAAATGATCCAAGTCTTCAGCCACAGTTCATGCAAGTTAGAGAACTAAACTATACTCCCATACAAACTCCTAAAGTTTCTGCATATTAAAAAGTAGGTAACCTTTTTCTTCCTAAAGCAATGATGCCATTAAAATTACCTGCTGCAGACTTCTAATTAAGTCAAACTAAACACACAGTGCAATAAACTTTGCATCTTCTTAAATGCAAAAGCCTTCAGCTATCCTGACAGAAGATTTCTCAGACAGAACTAAATTCCAGAGTATGACACTTTCAAAAGGAGGCATGTAAAGCATACATTTTATTTGATCACAATAAATGGCAACAACTGTGTTTAATGTTTACCTCATGTGAACATGAAAGATTAAGAATATGTCTACAATACAGACCGTAGAGAAGTGTAAAGATGAACTACCATCTGAAAGCACCGGTATGCACAAAAGCAGAAATGTCACAGCTGTGCTGCCAAGAATGGCAAGCTGGACCACACGGAGCTTGGGCATAAGGTGAAGACGGACCAATTCCAGATATCAGTTTCATTATTAGCTTTTAAATGTCTACCAAAAAACAGCAGCAGATGCTAGTAACAATATAGTCAGGCAGGTGCTACAAAGTCAGGAAAGTCCCTATGCACAAGGAGGAATCAGATACATAATACAGCTCCAAATACAATTTTATTTTCAAAGGATTAAATTCACCTGTTTTAACTGACTTCTTCTCTTTGATAGAAGAATAATATTTTCATTAAGAGCGTCCCAATCTTTAGCTTCGTAACACATTTTCACTATGGCAACTAAGATACGGGATGTGGAGACCATGTCAGATGCCTGTAACAAACAACCAACCAACATATTAGTGATGGGATCAACAACTTGCAAACCTTTATCACTTGCACTTCTATTATACAAAGGGTAAAAAACTGATTATATCTAGCCTTACTGATTTTCTTTTTAAAGAAAAGAACAGCAAAAGAGAAAGACAGACTGATACTCCAATTCCCTTCACGACTTTATGCAGTGGAGTAAGGGGGTGTGGAGGACAACCCAGCATAAATGTTGCACATCGTATGGTACTTACCGTTCGTGTTTGTTTTTCCAATGAGAGAAGGTTTTCAATTACTTCTTGCAATCTTCCTTCCTAATACGACAGGCAAAGAATTATCACCATGAGTGAAGAATACAACTCTATTTAAATTGAGAGAAGCTCTAATTCTCATGTAAGTAAAACACATATAACTAGCCTGTACACTTATTTTTTAAGTATTTTACTTCTTAAAAAAAGAAACATACATAGTTAACTTTAAATTTATGGTTCTAGACATAGATTAAACTGCAAAGGTACTAGTTCCATTTTGCCCAATACATGCTCTAAATTGTCTGTCTTGAGTGAGAAACCTAGCAAGTTTCAGACACGTTTGTTTAGCTCACGTACATTGAGCTAGATGAATGACTGATTTCCTTCCTCGCCAAAAGAAAGCTTTAAGTGAGAACAGATATGCAGTTAGATACCTTGGCCAAAAAATTGGTTTACTATTAGGTTCATCCACATTCATCATATCTTAATTACATATTATAGAAAGCATAAACTACATGCCTTACAACCTAATCATGGAATTACAGTAGTCCTGCTTTTTGAGTTTTGAAAACTATATTTGCCTTTGCTTGGAGGAGTTAAAGATACCACAATGTACTTTCAGTCCTAAGTTGTAATTCCTAGCAAGTATCTTGTAAAAAAATGTTAGTATGGGAGAAATTGTTACAGCCTATGGCAATTGTGGGGCTGCAAAAAAGTTAGAAACTAGAAAATCAGTAACAAAAAGAATTAAATTTGTTTCTGAAGTGTACCTACTGTACTGAAATATTCAAACTATGTACAATGGTTTGTCAAGGACGTGCTCTTACTGCCACAAAATTTACATGTTACGCGGCAATGAAACATGGTCATGGTGTCCATACCTATGCCGAGCTGTGCCTGTGGGATAAAACACCTGTGCCTACTCTCCATATAATACAGTCTTAAGATAGCGTAAGATGCAATTTACTTATCTTAAGGCTATTACCTATAATATGCAATATAGTACAACATGTTTATCACAACGAGACACGTGGATCAAGGGGAGCATTTGCAGCATGTAAAGAATCAGATGCCATCCTACTGGGATGGAACATAACAGCAAATCCAATCTGTCTGTTCTGAGGTCTGAGATGTGTAAGAATCTCTACGTTACAGAACAAGTCCATAAAAAATCCTTAGGGTACACCATAGGTGTGACTATCTCTATGATCCCATCAGCAAGACAATCTGTGGTCGCCTACGGCTGGGCGCACACAGATGTTCGCTCAGCAGATGCCAGGCAGCCCATCGGCCTGCCATGGCTCTGGCCCTCCAGTACAGTCTTTTGCGGCACGTACACACCCGAGGTAGAAGGACGCAAAGCGCTGCCTGTCCAGCCTGACACCGGATCAATTACACGAAGGCAGCTTGGGCACACAGCAGTCCCAGAATGAACAAGCACCTACGTGTCTGCCCAGCCGCGCTGCCCGCGGAAAGTGGCAGCAGGGAGAAGCCACATCCCTTCTGGTGGGCTCGGGCCTTCCCATCCCCTTACTCGCCAGGCTGCACCCCGACATCTCCTCTCGCCTCTCTCACCGCCCTCCTGCCCCTCCTTCCACTCGCTGCCAATGAAACGATACAGCAGCCCCTACTTCCCCTCTTCCCCAGCATGGCACGGGAGGGCCCGAGCCCCGGATCCCTCAGCACCGGATCGGGTGACGAGAGGTGGCTGCAGGTCGCGCCGCATGTCCCCTCGCCACCGGGCCGCCTCCCCGAGCGCGGCCTAGCGCGCCCCACGCCATGACTCAGCCCATCCGCACCGCCGGGCTTTCCCCCTCCCCTCACCTGCGCCA
>NW_010549265.1:0-4033 GCF_000687285.1 Phaethon lepturus | reverse complement strand
CTCCAGCGGTGGTGGCTGCAGGCACAGGAACCAGGTCTGCATCCCCGCTCCTTGCAGCAAGCACAGTAACCGACAGAGCATCGGCGTGCATTATTTATTTGAACCAGATTACGCTGGAAGCCGAGCGGGATGTGCCAGGCACAAACGTTTCCTGCATTTAAAGGACCTTTTGCAAAAAAGAGGCAGTCTTAATTATTCACTTACGCTAACGGCTGTTGGATCACACTGACTTCTCTGGTTTGTGAGGAGTCTTAAAAGCTAGGGCCCGATTCTCTGTCTGCTCACGCTTGTGTAAATCAGAATAACTGCAGAAGTCAGCTGAGTAACCTGAATAAAGAGGCTGAGAGAACAGGTCTCACCTTTTGACAGGCCCTCTCAAATGAGCATTTCATTTAATCATCCTTTTGAGGCCATCGTGCTCCTCTGAGACTAGAGGAGAGTGAGTGAGCACTCTGCAGAACACCGAGCTCAGCCAAACCACGGGAGACCCACTCTGTTTTCTGGAGACTGTACAAAGTTCATTGAGTTTTACATCAGGGAACAATAACTGTTCTAGTGATACTCGCATCATATTTTGAATACACCCAGGGCATTACTTATATTGTCCCTGAAAAAAATATATGGATTGTAGACAGACCATTACATTACTTGTTTTATAGTGCATTTGCTATCGAGAAGGTCAACCTGGTATAAATTAGAAAAAAACCTGTCATTCCTATTCAAAGTACTGTGAAAGTTAACTTTAAAGGCTGAAATTCACTTTCAAACCAAATGGCACCACCAGCCCTTTAATTTTCCAGTCCACTAAGGTCAATTTTGAATGTTAAATTGAGCTGTATTAGTTCAGAAGGCCAATAAAGATCCATTTGCAAGACTGAGTTTCTCCCATAACATCAGGATCCTCAGCACAAGAGATCCTCTCCCACAGCACCTCAGCTGCAAGAAATATTTCAACACCAGCTCAGATAATCCATGCCTACTTTAGGGAAGAGAAGGAGAAACACCATCACAAGTGGAGTGTAGTCTGCACAACACTTCAAATTTGTAAGTAACACATCCCCTGAAAGGAAGGGGCAGTAGACGTATGAGGTAATTGCACATCTACGTTCCCAGCCTCACCGTTTGAGGGAGGTGTACAGGACTTGCCTATGCTACCTTACCCTGCCAGAGGAGCCTCCGACTATTGCTTTTACCCTAAGGCTGCAAAAATAAGCTTCCCCGGCACTGCAGGATTTGCGCCACACCCCACTGCTCATAGCACCCTCCTGTATCACCAAGCCCATCACAGCGTATCGGCACCAACGCGTACAGTACCGGGCAGGTTTGCTGCGTGCACTGCGATGGCCAGGGCAGCCCACCTTAGCCTGCAAGGATTTACTTAACCCAGTGTCAGCTCCTCACGGTTAAGCCAGAGGTCCCTGTAGTAACTCCCACAGCAGAAAACGCTTTGCAGCATCAGCAGTGTGACATGCGCAGGAGGAGGAGGTTTCTGTGAAGGTACTCGCTTGTAACCGCCTCACCTAGAAGAGTTTACTGTGAGATTACATTAAAATGAAAATTAAGCATGACCAATTTTCAAGTTCCAGTATGAAATTTAATGGGCATTTTCTAACCCATTTTGTCTGTAGCAACTTGGTTCTCACCTGGCTGTCTCCAACATGCGTACGGGAAAAGCACGCAAAGCATACAAAAGAGACAGTAACAGCTTGCTATTAAAACCTTCATGGTCTGCAAGGAAGAATATGTGTAAAAGTCCTGAATGTGAGAGTCCATGTTTTCTGCTATACACAAGCAAGCCAGGAGCAAGACAGAGGAGCAAATGACGACAGGCTGCACAACTTGTTGAGTGCCTAAAGACCCTGGCTTGAATGTGGATGGAGCGATTCCCAATGCTATATAGCTGTACAGTGAGGAAAAAAAGTTATCAAAATTTCATGGAAACTAAAATTGCATTCTCAAGTGTGCTTGTAACTAACAAACAAGCAAACCAAAAAAAAGAAAAACTCATCAGGGGAAATAAATCTGTCCTCTTCATCCCTTCAGATACCAACTGAAAACTATTCTAAACCCAAAATACCTCTGCAAATTTCGTGCTCTTTAGGCAGTGTCAAAGATATCATTTCACCCACCACTGTCATAATTAAATTTCCTTATTGAAGGGTGAAACAGGCTTGAGCTTTAAGCATGCATTAGTTTCTCCTAATGTCCTTTCAGAAAGGAGGCAGACAAGAAGTTCTGCCTTTGAAAACTCTTTACCAGCTGTGAACAGGATTAATCCTAATTGCCAGGGACAGAAATCCGGTTAGGTTATCCAGCCCAGCGGTTTGCTAGCACAGGAGATTCCCCTGGGCTTCTAGGTTATTACCTAGTGCTTTGTTTAGTTTTATGTTGACGCCCATAACGAGTACCCAAGCACTTCTCAAGTTAATTACATTGCTGAGATCAGTGAATTTCATGGACTCCGCAGTTCTCCAGGTCGCTCAGGCACACCAGGGAAGGGGTAAGGTACCAAGGATTGGATGCTGACAAGAACATCCTGCATCCTCTTCCTGCTCCGACAAAAGCTGCTTATGAAAAAATACCATCTTCAAAGCGTCCCAAAGTAAGAAAACAGACTTGGGGAAAAAAATTGCAACTGCCAAAGCAGCATTCATTGAAAAAGACTTTGTTTAGTTCAGAGTACATTAGTGTTACAATTTCAGTTTATGGCTGGGTGTTTTTTAAGCAACTGAAGGTGAAGCAACACCCTTTCTGGGCCTGTTTTCTTCCTCAGACTAATTACATTCATGCACACAAAAATTGTCCTTTCATATCTCATTTGAAGTGGCAGCAATATGAGAGAGTGAAGAGGGTAAATAAATTGTGATTTCAAATTTCTTCGGGGACAGGAAACAAAATCTTCTGTTTATATCGACAGCAGCATTAAAATTAAGTTCTGAGCTTTTTTTAAACACAGAGGTTTATTACAAATGCTTAAACCACCTCTATTTACTCTCCATGTACAGTAAGCACAACACAATTATTTTCAATGTACTTTCTGCATTATTTGACCAAGGATTGTTAATGATGTTTTATTTACTATTGCTGTAAATATATGGCCAGCCGTAACTAGAACAGAAGATGAGAAGCACAGCTGGATGTTCTCTGGAGTTGCATGTGAAAGATCCTTAGTTTATAGGATAACCATAACCCGGTATCAGCGCACTTCTTTCAAGTTAGAGAAACTAAAATGCTTCATTTTATCACACCCTGTGAGATATGCTAAGTGTAAATATAGCCAAGATGGAAATTGCTAAAGCATTAGCATATATGCAAAATAACTTTAATCAGAACCATGCAGAGTAGAACTTCCAAAACAACTTGTTTCTACAGCATTTTATGAAAACTGGTATTACTATTTGTACTCAACTAACTACCATAAATAAAAATAGGCCTGCAATCAACAGTGCTGAGAAATAGAAGTTACATAGGATCAGAACATACAATTCTGGTCAGTCCTCTGTATTTTCAATTTTCTCTGTACTAGGAACATAATAAAACTTAAAACAGAAGAGCAGAACAAAAAATGAGAATGGCTTTTATTTAACTAATCTAAGAATTAATGAAAATAAGGATTTGCTGTCAGTTGCGAGCATCAAACAACGAACACAACATTATTCTAATAATGGCTTATTATATTATTTTTCTGCTAGAATGCAATATTGATTGGAAATCCTCGGGATGGAACAAATTGAATATTTGAGCTAATTTAACAACTGTTTACTTACAAAGGCAGATGCTCATTGTTTAATTTAAAATGAGTCTACAGGCAAGTTCTAGAGGCTGGCAGCGAGGGCTCGGTGCAGCCGTGGGCCCAAGCGCTTAGACCTGCGGTTGGGTAACCCCAAGCCGTTTCCCGCTGTGCAAAGGTGGGACCGGGCCCCGCTTTCCCCGAAACGCGCCGCCTGAGCCCACGTTCCGAGCCCAGGAATTTGGTCAGTCAGCCAGCCCCGCAGAGCCAACCCTTCTGAACGGCGGGGCTAGCGTCCGGGCC
>NW_010549264.1:0-4389 GCF_000687285.1 Phaethon lepturus | reverse complement strand
GTCACCTGGTCACAGAAGGAGATCAGGTTGTAGATATGTAGAAATCTTCCCATAAAAGAAACCTCACAGACACTTCTCGCAAATTTAAACAAGCATACATACCTGGTGTCAAAATGCACAATAGAAAAAGTTCATTATTCAACAAAAGTATTAGGAAAATCTAGAATAAAGAGAATAGGTCCTCCACCAATGCCTAAAGATGACAACAAGGGTAGACTTCTAAAAGAAATAACACATTTCAGAAAACTGTATTATTGAAAATACCTAACGAAATTCATGATTGTGAATTAATGGATGCAATAAAAAAAACCCAACACACCCCACAGAATCTGATTTAGTGTTAAGTATCACATATCCCAATTTATAGAGGCAATGTTTACAGTTGCTGAAGTATTAACACACAATCTTTTAATGTCATCCATATTTTGGATTGGTTGAACACAATGGATATATTCTTTTAGAAAATTAAAATTCCTTCCTTAAGCAAGATAGTTCCTTTTTTTTCTTCATTTTTACTGTGTATTTTTTTATTTCTTATGTATGTGATTAAAGGAGGAAAAAATTACATGTTACAAGTTGCATGTTTTTTAATATAAATTACATAAGGATTAAATTCCTCTTCTAAGAATATACTTGACAGATATGTTAGAACAGTGCTCAGTTGTCTCTGAGGATGGTATTTATATCATCTAATTTCAAACACCCAGTTCACAGTGTCTGAATCACCCCTTGGAGTTCTCGCTAAATAAACAGCAGGAAGTAGGTAATTCACATGCTCCAAACTAGAACTTCCTTAGGTGCACAAGGGAGACTGTGATATTACTCTCTTAAGTGTTGGGATATTTTTAGTTTTGGCTCTCATCCATTCCCCCAGACATTAAAATTATCTCTATCAGTTGCAGAGTTGCTTAGAGAAGCAACACATACACCATGACCATTCTTCTAATAGCAGATACAAGTCCTCTCCACCTCTCCTTCCATTACTAGAGATATGAAAATGTTACAGTATGAGCTGTGTTTGACACAATACTGGTTTAAAACCATGTAATGGTTTACTACATATTCCAGAAATTCCATACAGAATTATCAGAAATTGTCACAATCAGGAAAATGAGAGACATGAAAAAATTTACATGAACACAAGGTAAGATTTTCCTTTCAAATTAATAGTTTCCTAGTAAAAACTTTTATTTTGAAGGATAGCCTACTTGAGCTAAATCCCAGCAGCTTAGGCAGAAGTGTAGGAGTTCAGGAAGCAGTAGGAATTAGGTCAGGGAGGGAGGTGAGAACAATCCCGCTCTGTGTGCTTCTTCCTGAGACCACCAGGCTCTTGCTGATGGAGCACAAGAGGCAGAAGAACAGCACAGCTAGGACCTTCACAACATCAAAAAAATGTTGGTTGAGGTGAAGTCAAGACCTACTTCTAAGTTGCTATATTAACCAGTTCTTTCCTTACACTGACAGTGGGAATGTATCACCTTTGAGTTTCTTCTCTGAGTGTACCTCAAGAAATAATCTTTTCTCAACAGAATAATTGAATTTACCAGAGTTCCTCCAGTGTGCCCTAAAATGTCATAGTTCATTATAGTATTGTGCAACGTGAAGACAGTTACTGCCTTTTATGTTATAGAGAAACCTTTTTTAAAGGCCTAGCTTTATCAGTCTCCATTCTAGGAGGTTTTCAGAACCCAACTGGATAAAGCTTGGATAAAGCAGCCTGGTCTGATCTCATAGTTGACCTTCTCTAAGCAGGAGCTTGGATTAGAGACTTCCTGAGCTTCCTCACAACATGAAATTATCCTGTCATCAGGCTAAATAGTATTCAAAACCAAGAATTAAAAAAAAAAAAAGTAATACACACCCCCAGAACTACTTGATAAGGAAGCTATGCATAACACTATAACGAACATCCAAATACTAGGATTTGAGTATAAATTCAAATTACAAAATGCCACAAAAATTATTAACTCAGAACTTTTCTTTAAAGCCAACTTAACAGTTCAACATGATTCACAAAGTATCTTTACTGTAAAATAACTAAAATATTTAAGCTTGTAGAAGTGAGTAGTTGTAATACACAAAGTGAAAAATCTACTAAACAGATTTCTGCATACAACTTTTAATGAAAACTCAGTGAAGGAACATGAGCTAGCAGCAAGATTTTTGTTTTTTTCTTTGTTATTACAGCATTGAATTTACATGAAGCATTATTAAATGGTTAGCTATCTTGACAATAAAATATCTGATATATAAACATCAGAAGTCCATTTTCACTAAAGCAATGAGTCAGTTTCATATTAAAAACTTGTTTGGATACAAAAATAGGAATTTTAACGAACAAGCAACAAACACACACATATATATTGTCTAATCAAAACATTATGCAATAGAAATTCCAAGTTTCATTAAATTTAGATGGCACATCTTTACATATTACATGAAAAAATGAGGTAAAAGGTACAAGTCACAGTTAACAGAAAGTTGAAGACTTTCAAGGTTTGTCCCAGAAGAATCCTCTTATTTTAAGTTTTGTTTCTGAAAATGTTTTATCCCACAGCTTCATGACGTGCCAAAAATGGAATAAAACTTGTTATAAACAAATGTATTCTCTTCAAAGGCATAAGAGCAAGTTCACCAAACAGTTACCAAAAAGCCCCTAGCAGCAGTTGTAGAGTTCACCAGACACACTATTCAGCTTTAACATCTGAATTATATTCTAAGGCTAAATAAGCGCAGTATAATATTCCTTTGGGTTCATTCGGGCCATCAGGAATTCTATACTATGCACCAGCAGGATTAAAACTTACATTTAAAAGTGAGGTGCAGTCACATTTGAAATGGTTACAATTTTTTAGCAACTTTTTTCCCTCCAAACACCTTTTTATGGTCAACTTTTTTTAGACGGGGAAAAAAAAATCACAATTTAAAGAATGTGGAAAATATTTTTTAAAAAAGGAAGATGTCTGAGGAAACTAAGGTTTAGATAAGAAAATGCACACTTTTTTTAGTCTTAATTATTTTAAATATTAGATTTCATTAACTAGCTTTTGTTAGAAAAAAGCCTTCCTGGAATAGCCATCATTCAGAAAATCAGACTCAATTAGAGTCTCAGCCAAGACTTTTAAAAATTCTAATGCCAGGCTTTCATTTGTTTTGGCAACATTTACTAATGACAGCAGTGCTCAGGCTTTATTATAAGATATGGGAGTTCCCAAGTAACATTACTTCATAATTCAACATTAACCGTCATAGTTTAAAAAAGGCAAGAGGTTTAATTGCAACAGTTTATCTTTCTGAGCAAGGCTCATAACCATTTAATATCCTTATCTCTCAAGCAGTTTGACTAGAGTCACACTGCTTGTGAACAGCATTAGGACTTTCCAGATAAGGATAAACTGAAGCAACTAGACTTTTGCTCTATTATGTTCATGGGATATGAATAGGATTGTAGACATATACTGGAGAATGTTCATTTCAATACTTACAATTATTTACTGAAATAATAAAAAATTAAAGATCTAATAACAAAACTCTGGTAACTTAAGTAATGGTTTCTTTCCAGCTTTTGGGTATAAAAGGTCAGAAAATAACGATAAATAACAAAGTAGTCTACACTTACTCTGCTGAAATAACACAGCCCCCAACTACCTACACTAAGACATACAAAGCACAAAGAAGAATGCTTGCAGAAGAGGACATATCTGGCCAGAGAGGATGTGTTACAACAAAACTAAATTGAACATTTTTCGTCATGTGCAGATTAAAAATGACAAGTAGTAAGATGTAGACTAAAGTATGACCTCCACACCTCTCATTTTGACCTTGTTAACTCTTTTCAGACCCTTCCAGTTCACACAGACATGAAAATGTCTTCCCTAGATCCCTGTCTTGACAACAACCCCCTTCAAACCTTTACCCCTGTCCTCTGCCACAGAGGTGCCCGCACTCGGCTAAGCTTGATGACCCTCTTGGCAGTAACACAGTTCCCACCTCACCAGCCATCCTTGCTGTGTGGTGCTGTGGCACCTCGTCCTGCCCACAAAGCTCTAACCTTTGCCCCATGGCTGCCTGGGCTCCTGCCAGGTGGCCCCACATGTGCCTTTCCCTGTGCTCCAGCCTACACTACTACTACTCCTTTTGGACCTTCACAGGGTAACTATGTATTGTCACGCCAGAGCAGAGTATAGCTTTCCTAATTGTGGAAGAAATGAACCTGTTACGCTAGTGTTATTTCAGTGAAGCATGGCCAGCCTCAGTGACTCTCGTGTCCCCTGTAGCTGAACTCATTGGAGGGAAGGTCACACCATCTTTTCTTTTGAAAAGCACCTAGCAATCAATCAACAGCTCCAGGAGTAAAGGCAAATCACAGAATCACAGAATCACTAGGTT
>NW_010549263.1:255-6185 GCF_000687285.1 Phaethon lepturus | reverse complement strand
GGTGGGGGGTGGGGAGGAGAGTGAAGAAACACATGGAAAATTTGTCAAAAATCCCTCCAGGTAATGTGGAAAAGGCCAGGCTGGGTACAGTGAAGGCCTGGCTAGCCAAATACCCCCCTAACGGGGACCACTGGTGAATGCTGCCTGAGGGGAGCATCTCTGGTGTGTGCCCTCCCCTGGCAGGATCTGCAGCTCAGGGACTTGGTAATCCAGAAACAATTTACTGATATTTTATGAACCCTTAGTAGACTTTTCTCCCGTGAATTCATCTGTCTGCTTTTCCGAACCAAGTAAAGATTTGCAGTTGTGACATCTTGCAGGAAAGAGCTGTGCTGCCGAGTTGTGCAGTGTAGCCCCTCTTGCTTTCTTTTCAAACCTGCCCCATGTTGTTGTGGTTGATTGAACTGTGGTGGACCCCAGTTCTTGTATTGGGAGTAACAGTGAAGTGTGGTGCTGCCTGCGAGCATCTCCATGCCCTTTGGGATTTTGTAGATCTGTCACATTCCCATTAGACATATGAAGAGCTCTAGTCTTTTAAATTCTTCTCACCTGGCCCTGGCCCACCCTTAGTTGTAACCACGGATGATTTGGTTTCTTCTAGACAAGAAGGTCTTCTGCTCCTGATGAATACCTGAAGATGACTCTATAGTTTCATAGGACCTTCTGAAAAGGATATATGGATTTTTTCATATTTTATTAAAATGTTCCTTTGTTATTTTAAAATTATTTTTTCCTTCTGGGGAAAAAACCCCAACAACCAACAAAAAAAACCCCCACCCACCTCACCCATTCTTTTTGGGAAGAGAGTATAGGCTTTTTGTCTCCCTTGGCAAGGGAGAGAAAGCAACTTACAATTGCAAGCTGTAGAAATAAGCACTTGCCTCCACCTACTTACCTGAGCTTCTGTCAGCGGTTGAAGGTAGAGAGCTGATGTAAACTCTTGACAACCTCCTTTGAGTCCCTTTGTGACCTCTCAGGAGGGTTGTAACTTCTGGGTTAAACACAGGTCTGCAGGGAGGGATGGAGGTTGGTTGCTGGTTAATGGATGCTCCTTGGGGTTGTCTGCTAACCCAGGGGCACTTCGGGGCTGGCCTTTTTCAGCCAGCTGCTGGGAGGGTTGGTTGGAAATCCTGTGCCCTGCAGACATGCTGTGTGCTTAGATAATTACCCGTGATCGCTGCAGTCAGAGGGCATAGCACCAATGACCTCTGGTTAGCAAGGGCATGCCCAACAGCTTCTACCTTACTCAGCAGCACCCCAAAGGTGGATCACCAGCTGCTGTCACCTTTCTGCTGCTACGAATGCCCAGTCCAGTGTCGGTTAAGAGCTTTGGTTGCTTTGATTGTAAGACTTTTCTCATTTCTCCCCAAAGACTAGCTGCTCATGAAAATGACCTTGAAGACAGCACTAGTGGTGGTTTAATCCTTAACTGTGGCTAATGGAAGTCCTAAGGAGCACCCAGTACCTTAATACATTACTTAAAATTAACCTGGCAGGTAAGTTAGTGCAAAGCTGCTGTGCTGCTCTGCCAGCAGCTGAGAGCTCAGCTCTTCACCATGCAGTACAACTCCCACAGCAGCATTCCCTCTTCTTGCTGCTCAGATACCGGGACTGTAGACATCTGGTTCATACCCTTTGGAGGGGACCATGACTGTTAGTCTAGGTGGGGTTTTGCAGGTTATCCATCCCTTGTCCCCTCTTGCTGGCATATGGAGTTGGTAGCCCTTGACTTCTGTCCTTTTGTCCTTCTTCTCAAAGGCTTCTTGCTTCATATTTCTGTACGTGCTTACTTTTGGCCATCTTTCTGAACAAATATTAAATGCAGGATTACAGATCTATAACCTCTTCTGTCATCCTGTAAAGATGAAGAGATGGCACTCACCATCCCAGTCCTGACTTGTAGGCTATAAAATAGTAACTTACCTTCACACGAGTTCAAGGGTTTATTTCTGGGAGGCCACCTCAGTGGCTCAGCAGCCTTTCAGTTCACCCAAGGACCTCTTTAGGCTTTGAGGAAATAAACTATTTTTGCAGAGGGACCTGAAAAAAAGATGTCCTTCGTGCAACAAAAGTAAAGGCGGCAGAACAAGAAGTCCCACTGTCCACAGCTAGTCAGCTCTCTGCATCTGCTTAGGTAGATCCCCTGCCTAGGCAGTGGAGAAAAATAGAAATATGTGTTTAGTGCAGTTCATCTCACCCTGATGTGGGTTTCTGCTAAGCAGGAGGATAAATTTTAACTTTTAGGATGAGATAAATGATACAAATCTCTCCTTTCCCCTCCTTACTTGTAAAAAGATCTAGATAACCAGTTCTTTCTTTCTGAATCTTCACTGAAAATATTCAAACCTGGACAGATATAAACTAGAGTACCCTGATAACACCTCTGCTGCTGGGAGCATCTCAACCCGCAGCAGCTGGCGCAGGCTTGGTGACCGCTGGAGCCCCAGTCTGTTGGACAAGGCTGTCCTGGCTCCTGTTTTGCTTCTGCCCAGGACAGTCAGCTCCTCCTACCAATTCTCCTGTGTTTTTACTCCAGCCAGAGGGAGCTTAGGGCAGTCTGTGCAGTAGATGGGCTGCAGGGACAGGGCTGCAGATTCAGATCTCTGCCATCCATGGCCATAGCCCCTTGCTTTCCCTCCTCTCTGTCTGCGGGGTAATGCACAGTGCTGTGGTGATGAAAAGCTCACCCTTAATATCTAGAAAGAATAGAAGTGGTGCCCTCTGCCTAACAAAAGAGTACTTACAGCAGTCTTATTTGTGGTGCCAAAAAGAAATGGACCATACAGATATGTCAGGGATGGGCAGGGTATACCTGCACTCAGAAGTCCGAGTCTGGTGTGCTGGTAGTTGCACCTCCCTGCAGTGGATGGGACCAGTCTTGCTCTTCTCACCCTTTGTCCGCTTGCTTCCACCTTTCTGCAAGTGATAGACTCTGCCGGCACCTGTATTTCGTGAGGGGTGAGTGTTAGCTGCTCTTTGAACCACCCTTGCTGTGTCTTGCAGAAAGCTGGACTAGCTGTTCACAAAGGGTGTTGACTGGCTCCAGGCCACGAGAGTGGTGTCAGCATCTCAGTGGCTGCCCTGTGCTCCCAGGACAGATTCCCTGGGCACGTGGGACAGCTCACCTCCATGAGCCCCTGTGCTGCAGGCTGGGCTCCTGGTGCATGCAGACACGTCTCCGTAGAGAATATCGTCTCGGAGGCTGCAGGATGGCCCCTTGAGCACCAGTCCTATCTTTGCCAAGCACTAGCACTGTGCTATCTCAAAGCCTCCAAATCCCTTTTGGGACCTTAAAGAGAGGTTGCAAACTGTTTACCTGCAGTGTGCAAGCAGGGACATATGGAAGGGTGGGAGGAGCTGCACAGGAGAGTGCCACTCGCAGCTTGAACAGCATGCTAGTGTCAGGGAAAAGGGTTAATTACTGCAAACTGGCCTTAAGAACATGCTGCCCATGTTGTATTAGCTCCTCTCTTCCTCAAAGTATATGAGATCTTTAAGGGTTGTTGTGGCTGGGAGAAAATGAGGGAGGTTTCTCTCTCCCCCCGCACAAATGTACGTATGCATGACACTCGGAGGAGCCCAGTTATGTGAAAGTAGCCTTGTCTTCTTTGCTCAGTCTGGTGGTGGTTAGTGATAACGGAGCAAATACCAGCTGTTCAGCCGGGGAGGCATCTGACGTGGCATTTAGGAAATCCCTCTAGCTAAGCCAGCTAAAGGAGGCCGTGAGAGCTCGGCGTTCCTGCGCCTGGCCACCCAGGCTGCCCAGCACCGGGCGGTCTCACTGCCCCCACCCTTGTCCTTGCTGGGTTGATTGCGTGGAAGAGAGAACTGTTGGAGGAAGAGGTGAAAGCAGTGGAGTTTGAATCCAAATCCTCCTGAAACTCTGTGAACCTCTGGGATGCTGCTGAACGTCAGGGTAAGGTCTGCTTCTGCTGTGCACCAGGCTCAGCTCTTGGGCAGAAGTTTCTAAGCCATGTGTGAGTCTTTTTCTAATGCTAAAAGTGCAAAAATATTTCAGTTAAAGCAAGAGAAGATCTGTTTGTGGATGTTCAGGTCAGCTTAGGTTGGAAATTCAAAGAAGTGATTCTATGAGCAACCTTTTAACTCTGCGCAGCTGCAGCTTAGGGTTATAAAGCTCCTTCTACAACTTGGGCTGGAAACAGTCCCCATGCCAGGCCCTGAACTGAGCACTGGTCTTAAAAATCTTGCTGTGTGTCAGAGCAGATCTCTTACCTGCCTTGTCCACATTTTTGTGTGTTATAAACACTGGTCATATGTTGTATGCACTTAATACATTAAAGAGGGATGTATGCTCTGACTCTACCTGAGAGACTTCTGTGCTTCAGCTGCTATCGACAGATGTGCTTTGTTGCTTTTCTTCTGACACATGTCGGGGAAAAAAAAAATACATCAGTTTTAGTTTTTTACAGCTACGCTTTCCAGTGTAAAAGGATCCTTCCACTTTTTGCTGCTCTGGTTTCTCAGCAGACCTCTGGCATTCACCTAAGAGGAGAGCCTGTGGTCAGTGGGGCACCTCTCCTGCCACTCAGATATGTCCAAGACACATCCATAACCTCATCTATAACCCTCTGTTCTCGTTGTGCGGACTTTGTATGTAATGCAGATGCATTTCAGTTTGTGGGTGCCAGCTGGAGTTGGGTGCCCCTGAGGCTGGGTAATGTCTGACATTCGCTCACCATGCATCACATAAACAATGGAGCGGGACGCAGCCGAGGTGGTAACGGGTTTTCATGGCTTATCTCCAGGCGTGGTCGCATTTTCTTGTAGGGCTTTTATCCTGAGTAGTGAAGCTGGTGTGACTGTGACCTGTGGCGCAGTCTGTGTGTTTGTTTTCTCAGCGAGGGAGTTCGTTGAATGGTGCTTTGCCTGGGCACTGCTGCCCTGCAGTGACACCAGGTCTGGATGTTGCAAAGCTGTCCCGTGGTCAAAGCAGCTCAGAATAATCTAACCCTTAACACTTTTGCCAAGAAATGCCCAAATCTTTTATTTGACTTGAGAAAAACCTTTTGAGATGCTGTTGGTATTGCTGGATAGAGCTGTCTGTTGGGGGCCAGCCACATCTAAGAGGAGCGTAATGGCTACAGGTTGTGCTCTGTTTGGATGGTCCAGGAGCAAAAAAGCTGGTATGACTCGAGCAAAATAGTTGGGCCTGGGTCTTGAAGCGTTAATGAAGGGCTGGATTTTAATTCTGTATTTTAAGAAAGAGATTCTCACTCTGGCTCAGTGCTGGGAGGTGGAGGGCAGAGCAGCAGCTGGTGATAGAAATGGAGATGTCATTGCCTGGGAGGCTGCTGTCCTGTGGCTTCTGGGACAGGTGACCCTGGGCAACTTGAGGTTTGCTCCTGGCCTTGACTAACAGCAGGTGGTAAAAGCCAGCTCCCTGGGGGGCTGGTGTGGGGAGCTGGATGTTCAACCCACAGCATTTCCTGCACCCGAGGTGTTTCCCCGATCTCTGCAAGCATTGCTAAACCAGAGTTGGTGAAATTTCCCATGGGAGCTGACTGTCCAGGTGGTCAGCGAGGGCAGCAGCGGCCCTGGGGAGCCTTGTCCGCACCAGAGACCAAGCTCTGGCACATGAGTGCTGGTGGGATCCAGAGGCATCCGGCTACTTGCTGCACACATGGGAGCTCTCAGGAAAGAGGAAGTCTCGGGAGTGTTCAGCAGTAAGTAACAGCAGGGCAGCCCCTTTGTCCTCCCCTGCCTGACCAGGCAGAGAAGACTGCAGGCAGCTGTCAGACCGGTGGGAGAATTGCAGGCAAAGGTTTGCAGCCGGAGGCTCCTGGCTGAGCATCCGAAAGCATTGGCCGGTGCAGAGGGCTTAGTGCTGGGGCGCAAAGCCTCCTCGCTGCTATTGTTCCCGGCGCTCCTGCCCGTGCCATCGGTGCGGCATGAGGCAGGTGCTGGCCAGG
>NW_010549263.1:0-232 GCF_000687285.1 Phaethon lepturus | reverse complement strand
AGGACTGCATCTCCCGGCAAGCTGCTACGCTTGGCGGCTCGGCGGGGAAGGGGATGCGTCGCTGGCATCCGCCCGTCGGCAGGATGCCGGCTTTGCGTATGGGGATGGGAGGGGGAAAGGAGGGGTGATCCCTCCGTCAGTCTCTCCATTTTCTATCTCGCTTGTCAGGGAGACACTTAGATGGCAGAGCCGTGCTCGGCAGCCCTCGGAGGTAGGTGGAGTCTGGCTGTCC
>NW_010549262.1:25902-27322 GCF_000687285.1 Phaethon lepturus | reverse complement strand
CGGGCTGGTCGGAGGTTCGGCCGCGGTGGCTCACCCAGGCAAGGCAGGGATCAGGCCCAGGCCCCGGCAAACGTTACCTGAGAGGAAAAGAAGGAAAACGCGGAAAAGCAGAGAAGAAAAAGCCTTCCTGACTGAGCGCCCTTGGACTCTGAGGCTGTTAAAACCCTGGAGGGAAGCCAAAGACCCAGCCAGGCTCCGTTAGAGACATGCCATGTCCAATGGTTGCACAAACTCCCAAGCGGGTTCAAAGCTTACCTGAAAAACTATGTAGAGCACCTAAAGTCTCAGTACTTTGGGCCCCTGTATTGCTTTGGTGGATCTGAACATTTACCAAAGCGAAAAAAAAAAAAATCCCAAAATGCTTGCATTGAC
The DNA here is from genome assembly GCF_000687285.1 of Phaethon lepturus. Taxonomy (NCBI): domain Eukaryota; kingdom Metazoa; phylum Chordata; class Aves; order Phaethontiformes; family Phaethontidae; genus Phaethon; species Phaethon lepturus. Next base: position 26,950 of record NW_010549262.1, on the reverse strand, counting down.
ACGCCATCAGTGCTGTTACAGTCAGTGTGCGTCACGTTGCTTTGCAAAGCGTAACCGAAAATAAGGGAACTTGAAGGCTGACCGCAGGCTTCTCCTATCAGCGTGATAGGATGTGATGAAAGGAGGGAACGTGGTGCCCGAGCTTCCCGCTGCTTCTTCAGCGGAAGTGATGCTATTCCCACAGCACTCCTCCGCGTACCGGAGCAATGTGTGTGACTAAGCACCTCATGATAAACAAGGCTGAAGAAGATAAGAGACAAATGGGCTTAGGTGGCCGGTAAAGATTTCAGCAATAATCCGAAAGATACGTACAAAATCAGAAGGAGGTGTGATTTTTAAAGCTGCATCATTATCGAAAAACTAGTCTTAGGTACATATATTCAGCATTCATTGATGTTACTTCTGTGCTTTATGTCATGTTAAATACCTGTGTGTGCAGACCTTTGTGACTTATTAATCATCAAAGAGAGCAAAACTCATTTAAGCAAGCATTGCAATATCAGAACTGTTTTAAAATGACAGTAGAACCTGGGTTCAACAACCTTTGTTCTCGCTAAGGACGCAGCAAATAGTATTTCCACTTAAGTCAATGAAATAACTCACACAAGCATGGATCCATCCCAGGGAATGGATTTATTTAAAAAAAAAAAAAAAAAGAAGAAGAAACATTTCTGCAGCTCATAACTTCAAGGCAGGAACTGTGTCTTCATAAATTTTTGTACACCACCTAACACAGAATCTAACACAATCACATAGTGTAATTAGTTGTATTGCAATAAAACAATATTTTTTTTTGTTTGACGTTCTAATCCTTATCCAAAGCCAGTTTAAAAAGAAGGTAAACCTAATAAGTTAACGGAGGTAAACTAAACCCACATTATTTTACTTCAGAAGAAAAGCTGGTAACTGATTTATACACAGTTCTCAGAACTAGACCTGGAAATACCAGAAAGCCAGGAGAAAGGCCATTTTCATTAGTTGTAGGTAAGCTATAAAGCAGAAAGGCTGCTAAAAATTCTAGAAAAATCACCCTTTCCTTTGGATTTCA
>NW_010549262.1:6134-25871 GCF_000687285.1 Phaethon lepturus | reverse complement strand
ATTCCTGCTTTACAGATTCTGGAAATTTAGATTGATTTATGGACCTTAAAAACCACTTCTGACATTGGGAAAGCTTATACATTCCCAGTCCTTGAATTTTGAGGCTAATACCTTATTACTTTGAATTCCCCTAATTCTAAGGACAGTACAGAAAGAAGATATGAGGAAGGGAGAAGGACAAGAAGGGAGGGAAGACAGAGAGAAGGAGAAAAGAAAAAGGAAAAAATAGAAAAAAGAGAAAAAGAAAAAGATAAAAAGAAAGACAAAGAAAGAAAAGAAGCAAAGGAGGAAGGGGAGAAGAAAGAGAGGGGAGGGGAGGGGAGGGGAGGAGAGGGAAGGGAAGAGGAAAAGGAAGGGGAAAAGGAAGGGAAGGGAAGGAAGAAAAAGAAAAGAAAAAGAAAATAAGGGAAGAAAAAACAAAGATGTTTTAAAAAAATAAATAAAATAAGAGAAAACATAAGGAAAAGTGAAAAGGAGAAAACAGAAAAGAAAAATAAGGAGAGAGAAAGACAGAAAGACAGAAAGACAGAAAGACAGAAGGGGGAAGGAAAGAAAGAAAGGTAAAGAAAAAGAAACAAGAAGCCAGTATTTCTTGCAGACCCTGAACCACTTAAGAGTGGGGAGAAGAGGAGTCTAACTGGGGCCATAGTCAGTAGAACACAAGTGAACTTGTGCTCAAGGTCTATTTTCTTCTCAAAGTTCAGTAGCAGCATAAAGTGCCTGTACAACATTTGAAAACTGCTGTGATCTAAGTGAGGTTAGATACATAACTGTGGTGATAGTTGCTCCTGAGGGGCCCATTCTCACAGTTCTTACTCATGTGAATTGTCCCTTTGATGCTAATAGGATTACTCTTGTAAATCAGGGATGCCATATCAGCCCGATGCCCAGGGTTATACTGATCATGAAGGGCTTGATCTTGCAAACCTCATTCATGTGAGCAACCCTTTTTCATGACAATTTTCCCATTGACTTGAAGAACTATCCATATAGCCAGAGACAGTAGAATCAGGACACAAATTTAGGGTCAGCATAAAAGTAGGAATACAAGAGTTTTTCATTTAACCTCCAGCAAGAAATAGATACTCCCCAAGAAGGCCAGATAAGTGCAATCATTCTCTTTTGACTGCAGGGAAGGCGAGGGAGAGGCATGTATTGATCAGCCTTGTTCCATCCTGTCTCTTTCTCTGGCTCCATTTATTCACCATAATTAGAGTGGTAAAGAAGGTACCAAAATACATTTTTACCACACCTGAAACTTCTGTTCACCACCCCCTTGCTAACATAAATTAGTTGCTTCCTCAAATAGCTCTTCTGTAAAATTGACAAATTATGCCTGCTGCATTAAATCAACCAATGATTTACAGAGTAGAAAAAAGCCATGAACACTAAGATTCAGACTATATTTTAACTTAAAATCTGAAATACTGTTTAAATGCCAAAAGGAAAGTGTTACAAAAATGTTTAGTGTAATGGACCAGAGTCAGTTTTTGTACTACTCCATTAAAACCTACACCCTCTGGTTAGAAAGCACTTTTGCTATATCAGATGTTGACACCTATGTAATTTCACTGTGATTCGCATGCTTCTGCTTCAGAAGATCTCAAACTGCTGTCTGGTTTCTCTGGGGAACTGTTTCAACAGCAGCAAGAAAGAATCTTTCTTCAGTCAGGAATTCTTCCGCCTGCTTATAGCTCTGCAAAGGCTTCCCTGGCATAAGCTGGATTTTGGTTGAGCTTCTAACTCCAAAACAGCTGTGTCCATCCATCTCTTTTATTCACGCCACTTTTTTGAGGACAGCAGTTCTCAGTAGTAGAATTTGAGGGGGTTTTAAAAATTCCATTTATGAGAGGGAAACCATAGTATATAATTTAAGTCACCAGTCACTGTGGGTGGTGACTTACAAACAGTGAAAGAAGGTGAAAGGAGACAATCTCCACAAAGCACAAGAATGGTCGTATCTGCTGGTTGTCTGCTCAGTTATACATCATTAATACTTTATTCGAAAATCCCATAAAGCTCATTTACTGGTCATTTAAAGAGATAATGAGTAAGGTTATCCTCTAAAGTTGCTTACTGTCTTCCATCAAGGAGCACCATTGCTACAAGGAACGTGCAGGACAGGGATCAAAAGTCATGATGTGGGCATATCATAAGAAATACTCCAACACATGAAAAATATCTGTAGACTGTTGCCCTACACGGCTTGACGTCCCAGCTGAGGAACAACTTGGAAAGGAATTGGTGGGCATATAGGCAAACCTTTTCAGTAGGTCTATATATAAGCACATCATGGACCGTTTTTTGCCCTGATTCCTCTTTTACTGCATATGAATACTGCAGCAATGGTCTTGCTTCTGAAAACACATCTGCAGCACAGAACTGGCTTTGCTGTTGCAATAATGCATATGTGGTGAGGTATTTAAATTCCTGTGTTGTGCTGAAGGGAAAAGGCATTAACCTCAGATTTTTTGATGCTATTTGATCTGTACAATTGTTTTTATTAGGAAAGCAAGATACTGTATATCATTAAAGGCCATGAGAGAATTGGTAGCATTATAATGCTCAGATGTGCTGATAAAACAGATTTTGTGGAAACCACAGTAAGTTACTTTAATCCAGTGAGAAGAGTTATTTGTTAAACATTATTAAATACAGCTTGCAGAACAAAATCTGATCCTTTAAAATAACACAGAAGTAGCAGAAGGAGAAAAATATTCGTTATAACAGCAGAAAGATTATCAAGTTTCACTTCACAGATTGAACAGAAAGGAGGCAAAGTATAGAGAGCAAAATGAGTGTTAAGACATTGAGGTTGTAATCACTCATGGAAGAGTCCAGTAAAGATCAGTTTTCCGTATTGTTGTACTACTGCTCTGCTCTAGTGGCACAAGAAAATTACAAAGCTTGAGATGAAACTGGAAGGTTTCTTGCTACAGTGCCACTCCAAATGCACACAGAAGGCTTACACTCAGTTTAAGTGAGCTACTGAGAAGACACAGAGATGACAAAATATATCTAGCAAGGAGTTGCCAAGGTATCTCTGCAGACAAGAGATTCCTAGAAGTAAACAAGCAAAAGCTTTACATACTGGAGATATCTGTAGAACTACAGACCTGGTATATCTATAGACAAATAGGTGAAATTATGAAGTTAACTTTTAAAGTGCTCCCAAATCATATGGTGATGTTTTTATACTTGAGTATTTGTGTAAGGCAGTGAAAGCGCTAAGCCCTGTGGATTAAAGCAAGCTTGTTTTTCCTTGAGGGTACTAAACAGCTCTATGACAGTCTGAACCTTTGGTCACTGCTAATCTTAACTGGATTCATATCACAGTTAAATGTTAATAGGCTAAATGGTCCTGTTGCTCATTATTAGTCATATAAAATAAAAGTTTCTTAACACATCGTATATATATCACCGGTGGGATGTAAATCATGTTTAGCTAATAGAGCAGCTTCTGCCTGGCAGTTTGGAGGTGCTTATGAGAGCTGACGGCAGGCAGGGAGAGGTGCAGTCCTGTGCAGGTGATTATTTTTGAGGAGTAACCATCTGGAAGAAAGAACTTCAGTGTTGCATGTAAGCAAGATATTGATCAGTAGTAATCACCTGTCCTGTCAGCCAGCATTTATCACTGATCTGGTGGTAGGACTGTGGGTGGGATTCTGTAGAAATACTACATCAGAAGATGTGGGGAGAAGAAACAGGCACCCCAGGTTTTGGGTGTCTGTTGTCATTCTGCAGGAAGTGAAGGCTGGAGATGCCTGCCCTCAGCAATTTAGCTGTCTCCAAACTCACAACTTGAAAGAAGTTGTGTAATGAATACAGAGTGAGTACATTCTGCTCCGTGAGGAATGAGTGCCCAAAGTGTGCTTGTCTGGGAGTTAAATTTGTGTGTGAGTTGTTCTTATGTAAGGGTTAAGAGGCAAACTGTGTAGTCAGTGTGAGCCAAACACCATTGTTTTAAAAAAATCAATTATGTGCAATTATAGGGCCTATTCCAGCAGTACCTTTGCAGTACGCAGAGCCTTCCCAGGTAGCACAGCTATTTTTATTAGCAAGCTGCCCTCCCCAGCTCTCTGTACGGAGGCAAGTTTAGAGTCAGCAGAATGACTTGGAACCAGCACATTTTATCCCCCACAGGCCAACCAACCACAATTAAACTGTATTACAATACATTAGGCTTTAAAGGGGTTCCTTTATTGCAGTATATAAAAGGCTGTAAGGAGAGACAAAGAGGGAAAGGAGAAGACAAACATTTCACATGTAATGGGTTAAAGTCCTCCCCGATGTAAGTCCATTGACTTCAGTTGGCTAGGGATGAATACAGACAATTCAATATTTAACAATCAGCAACTTTTGCTTAGTTGGCAAGAAAAGGAACAATTTAAGGTCCAGAGCCTTCCCTGTGCTCTTTCTGTCTTCCTGAATCTTCACTAGGTTGCGGTAACTCTGTGCTAACAAGAACAACACTCTGCAGGGTTGGCTGTTGGGTATTTTCTGCTGTGGTGCAGGATTACTCCTCGTGGTTTTATGATGCAGCAGTAGACTTTAATAGTCACCTGAGACAATTATTCAGATACTGTATTGTGCAGTAAGATTGCTTTTGAACAGCTGCAGAAATACTTAGCAGAGACACAGTCCCTAAAGCCCTGGTATGGGAAATAAAAACAAACAAAGCACAGCAGCAAGACAAGAGTCTGCGTCTTGCTCTGTCTTCTAGCTTGTAAAAAAAGGAGTTGTGTAAGTGATTTAAAAGTTAATTGGGACAAGGAACATTTTTAATTTAGTGGTCCATATAATGCCCAGTAATAACAGGCTACAAATTCATATTCAGTCACTACCCAAACACAAATCCTCTTTGGGCACAGTTGTGACCCAGTGTATGGTGCTTTGCCAGGCAATTCTCATTAAAAAGATAAAGAGGTGATAAGGTAGGGATGCAATTATTCTCTCCAGTGGTGATGATGTTCTTTGGTGCAATCCCATTTACAAAGAGCATCACAAAATCATACGTTCCTTTGGTAGAAATGGGCAATTTTCTTTCTCATAGCTTCAGCCTTGCCATTCTGATGAGGCTTTCTCATTCTGATGATGCCTTAACAAAAATACCATTTCTTTTTTTTCCCCCCAAGCTATGAGAACCAGTGTTTCTCTGTTACACTCTGTTGCAACTAATTAATTTCCCTGCCATTGCAATTCTAACTAGTCCTGGTGAAAATCTTTTGGCTGATATAACATATTCTGGTTTAGTTTGATGTTCTATGTTGTTTTAAGTCTCACTGTACAAAGCGATATTCAGCTGCACTGTCTATTTACCTTGAATAAAGAGGGCTCATAACCACAGAAAATTTTATGGAATCTCTTAATAGCTATCTGGTCATCAAGTCTTGCTTCCAGCTCTGGACTCAGGAGGATCTGGCAGGATAGCAGAAGGAGGGAAGTACTTTGGCTTGGGCTGGTCTCAGAGAAGGAACCCTGCTTCTTTTTTTCTGCAGATGAGCAGTTGGTGGGGGCTCAGTAGGTTCTGCTAACCCACTCCTCCACTGTAGCATAACCACTTTTCTTTTAAGACACAGTTTGAACATTTCCTCAGAATTTTCTTCCAGGATGACCCTGCAGGCAAAGTCAGACTGGGACAATGTTTTGTACTAAATACAGTGCATGATATGTTAGGAATTTAGTGGCTGAAAGACTGCTTGTTCAGTTTTTAGTGATGTGTGCTTCAGAGAAGTGATGTGTGCTTCAGAGAAGTTGCTCTTGATTTATAGCTGGATAAGCAAAATCAGAACCAGACCCTTGCTGCTCATTTCCATGGGAGCAGGACTGGGCCTTACATGCTCTTGTGCTCATTATATACCTTAGTATCAAGTCTCACAGCTTTGATTCATAGAGTTCTCTTTAATTTGGTACATGCAGGCTTCCAGACTAGATCACATAGCAGCAGGATAACAATCCTCAGGAGAGCATTTCAGTTTGAGAAATTCATGAAGAGGGTGACTTTCCTGCTTACTCGCAATGACACTTGTGGAATAGGAAAGAGAAGTGAATGAAATGGAATTGCCAGCCTGTCTCAAGATGTATGCTCTATTATACAGGAGATGACAAATAGCATCCTCAGTAACATAGTTCTGGTAGCTGTGCGAGTTTCTGTTGGGTTGTTGTTTTTTCCCCGCGCTACTCTGTCTTTTCACATTTAGGGCAAGGTTTTCTTAGCTGTGTGCACTGCACACGGGAGCTCTGAAATAATGCCTTATGCCCCTTCTGCAGAGAAGGTATCCACAGGCCTCGCCTGGGGTGGAGGTAAGCAGGAGGAACAGAGCCTCTTTCTGCCATGCGTCAGGGAAAGACTTTGAATTTTCCCCTTTCCTCTTCCCATCTCCAGCACTCTGAGCAGGAGAGAAGTCGTCACATTGTGAGACGGTACAGATCTAGGGCAGGTCACTTCCTCATGGAACAAAACCAGGTTTCTTCCTGCTGCTTTTCTGAGCCATGAAAAATCATGTGTGCCTTCTTACATGGGAAGGATTGCAAAGTGATAACCTTGCTTTCTTTCGGCAGGAATGATCCACTCTCTTACTGGCTAAGGCATTTTACTATCTATTTGGGTATATTGAAGCTGAGGAGAAAATATGCCCTTGACAGTAGCTACAGTGAATCATCAAGATATGTATATGTATAGAATGTCTGTAGGAGCTCTGCAGCAAGAGAGGATGAGAAAGTGTTCCTAAAAGAAAAATAATCAGCTTCCCACTTTGAGGACAGCAGGATTTTGCCCCTTTCCATGGAAGACTGGCTAGCTACGCCAAGAGTACTGGGAACTGAACTCTTGATGCTCTTCACCCCATCCTAATTTCCACACAGATGCATATTTGCAAAGGGCAATATTGGCCTCTAATGGTAGCATGAACTGTCTTCGTATAAGAAAAATTACTTTCTTGTGACACTGAGTAAGGGATTTTGGTGGGGTTACCTGTTGAAAAGGGTTGGAGCAATGTGATTGACTGCATCCTAAGAACAGAACAAAGTGAAGGTACCTGACATACATCCTCCTCCTAGTCCATGGCAAAAGTGTCCCAGAGTATTCAGATCATGATGTAGGCTTTTAGCTGTAGTGAAGTAAAGAAGCTACAAGAAGCTACAAACTGAGGATCTATATATTGTAAGGGAGCGTGGAACACAAAAAGTGAAATGAATTGTAGAGTCCCATGTTCTTAATGCTATTGGGAGGTGTCCTTTAAATGTAATTTGCCTTTCAAAAGTCCTGGGTTAGAATGCAATCACATGAGGGATGGGATGTATGTTAAGGAAAAATTGCAGTAATGTTTCTTCACTACTTCCAGTGAGATTGCATGACTGCTACCACATAAACCATGTTTGAATGGATATATATTTGGGCACTGCAGTCCAGTAGATACCCAGGTACTAAGGCATCCTGATTTCAGAGTTAGTTCATTTGCTTTGGTGGGTTTTCATTCCATCCTCACTGCTTCTTTTAAAAGGGTTTTTTATTTTGTGCTGTATTTCATTTCAATGCCTCAAGATCCTGTATGTGTGTGTGCTCACACTGTTAGTGTCTGTGGGAGTATGCTTGAAATTGGTGCAGTAACACAAAATAGTCATATGTGTGCAGATCCAATCATTTACTGCATTGTCCAAGAAATTAATTTGTTTCTGTTATCATCTGTTGCATCAGATGATCTTACGACAATTGTCATAAGTTATTCAATAGCAGTCATATTCATGCCTTTTACATATTTTCTTCCTGAAACTTTATAGCCCATTTGTGCTCAGAGAACTCATTTAGCAAACAGATCTCCAACAGAAATTTTTCAAAGCCTCCCTTAACCCTTTTTAGGGGCTTTATGTGTGTATATATTTATATTTTGTGCTGTACTGTTGAGACTCAACAATGGATCATGAAGAATAATGATCTTGCTCAGCCATGCATAGTATGGAATATTATACATACAGTCACACTGAGACCAGTTATGCAGTAGTTCATGAGATACAAACAAATAAAAGTTGATTCAATAATAATAATGTGGACCATATTGGCCCAGTTCAATTTGTAATGCTTTGTACTGGGTAGAGAGTTACCTGATTAATCAGATAATTAAATCCAAGGTGAGGCAGACAAATGACAATACTCCTAAAAGGGCAACTAATACTTGTTGCTCCCCACTTCCTTATTCCAAGGACAGGGATAGAAAAGCTTGTTATATGTACCTCAACAATGACCTGAATGAACTACAAGAGGTGAGAGAATAACCAGTCAATGACAACTCAGTTCTTGGATCCTCCTGTGAAGCCTGACAAAAATGCTGCTGCAACAGTCACATACTGTCATTTGCTGGGAAGTAAACTAAGATCCTGAACTTGTTTCAACAACCAACTGAACAATTAACTGTCAGATTATAACTTTTGGTCACTAGCCATCCTGACATCATGATAGCAGGGATGAAGATTTGATGCTACACTTCTACCTCGTGGGCTTCATAAATGTCTCTGTGTGCAGTAGCTTTTGGTCTTTTAGATTGTGATCCAAAGTCAATGGAAAGACCAACTGCTTTAGACCTTGTGTTCAGTAAATGTTAAACATCCTTTTCCAGAAAACTCTGTATTTAAATTCAGTGAAGTTCACGTCCATGAATTGTACGCAGTCCTTCTAGCTCTATGTTGTCTGGACTTTGGTGACCTAGAAACTAACAACTGTCTCACCTCAGTAGCTCTGTGGAAGCCTGTTGCTGAGTACCATGCCCAGCTGTTCACACAGTGGTTTTTATCACAAGCATCTGTTTTAACACTTAATCCATCCTTATTGATGGGCAGCCTTTTGAGCAGGAAGCTTCAGGTGTTGTGCTTACTCTAGGATGGAAGCCAAGTTCTGTCATCCCTTGGCTGAAACTGACTGCTTGGCCTAGGCGAGACTACAGGATTTGCCCCTTAACTTTATAACAGTTACATAATTAACTTGTAACAGAGTTAAGTGACTATCCCTAGTTTGAGGGTGTAGTTTTTTCCCATCCTTCTTTCACTTTTCTCAGCTGTTAGCACTGCGCTGCATGACGCAGTCACTTCATTGCCTTCCCAGTCTACAGCAGCTAAAGCTAACGGCTGTTTAGCATCATAAATGAACCCCTTTATCTGCCCTGCATAATCTTATAACCCAAGGGCAGATCCTAGCCCCCTATATCTAAATAATGTATATGTTCACCGTTACTCTTAGTTCATTGTTTTCTTTAAACCTTTCATGAAGTTACTTCAGTCATGTAATTTTGAATTTTCTAATGCACTGTTTCATTTTTAAACTCTAAAAAGCCTCTCTGAAATTGTGCCCACTCTACTTTTGAAGCCAGTTCAGGGACTCTTATCAGTCCTTCTTACCACTCAGTATTCCCTCTATTCTTCCCGTGACAAGGTAAATAAATTGATATTAATGCTACATAAGGGATGTCAAGGACACACTACAGTGGCCTGATTTGCCTGAATGTAGTCTTTCTGCTACTGGCCTTCCACAGAAGATCCTGTTAAACTCTATGGACATTCCATTCAACCATGAGCATCAGTGCAGATTTCCTTCCTTTACTAAATTTTATTGAATAAACAAGCCACCTAGAAAGTTTTATGGCCTTTTACGATATGTTCAGAAACACATAAGATATAGCTATTGCTTAATACTGATACTCACTTGAAGTACCATTCTTGCAGGAATAAGAGAGGTTGACTTGTTTCTTCCACTGCAATAGACCTGGTCCAAATCCCATTGAAGCCAACAGACTTTTTTTTCTAACTTGTGGAATATGGCTCACACTTAGCTTAAGTGGCTCACAAGGATTTAAATTATCTTTCTGGTTTTGAAAAATAAGCCCAGTCACAAGTAGTGGCACCTTCTTTAAACCTGAATTTTCCCAGTGATGAAGAAGATTCATAGAGTGGATGTTGAAAGAGCAGGGCCTATCTGCAGTTTAACTCTCACAAGTGTAGAGTGTGGTAGCAGTGGCATATATCTCCTAAGAACTTTACCCTGCAACAGCTAGAGATAACTTATCAGAATAAACATTGATGGGACAAAGTTTCCATCTAGTAAGTCTATGCCAGCCAGGAGCCACGACATCTCTTATAAAGTAACAAACTTATTTTTTCACTTCTGCACTTTTCTGCAATAGTTTTAACAAAGAATACTGTTTGGCTGCCTGTGCAAATTCACTGAAGAATCAAAGTTCATTGTATAACACTGGAAGGAAGGAAAATGGTATTGTACTGTAATGTCTTTCTACAGAATGAATGGTGGTTAAAATGTACTAGCCAGGGCTTTTCTTAGAGTCTTTTATCAGTTTGATTTACCTATCAGCAATGATGGAGGATTAGGACAGGTTGTAATGAAATGTGGTTTAATTTCTCCGCTTTTGTTGTGGCATCAAGGCTGTAAATGTAGCATGCTTATTAAAAGTAACATGAGTACTGTTATTTGATATTTTAACTGGAGGGGTAGCTATGTGTTCCAGTTTAGCTACATGCTTTGAAAGCATAAATAAGTCAGACCTGTCACAACACCTAAAAGTGGATATATATGCTTAAGTTTGCAATTGCATTAATGTCAATAATGTGTATATTTTGCATAAATTTAGACATGACCATAAGTCATTGCAAGATTCAGGCTTATGTTGCCCCAATAGTACAATTTTTTTAATTTACTGCACTGCTAGTTTAACAAGCAATAAGAGAGGGTGGTGGGAAGATTCAAAGGTTATACTGTGTGAGTAATCAGGTGAGACCTGATTATGTACTGCACAATAGTGATGATTCCTTTTACATTTGTGGAAATACCTGAAAGAGACTACAGAGCGATTTCAGTAGGAGTTCAGGTATTTATGGAAGCTCCTTGTGTTGGCCTTATGGACTGCGTGAGTTGAACTTTTCCCACACTGCTTAACTTCTTCCTTACAACCTGCAGGTATTGACTTATGCAATTCAGCATTGTTGGTTCTTGTGATCATGTTGCAAGTTCTTTGATATTTGATGTTTTTCCTGGAATCCAAATCCTTCAGGCAGGTAAATCTATGAGAATTTCTCTTGGTAATCCTTTGTGCTAATAGGGGAGGAGTGAGTTAAAAAATGTGGCTGAGTACAGCCCTAAAGCTCAAGCCAACAGAACAGATAACACTGAGAAACAGTGCTCTCATTTAAAAAAGGAAAGTCCATTATATTTTCACTTACAGACTTTGCTTTCTCTAGACCTGATTTTTTCTTTTAAATTGCTTTTCTTCCTGAATCAGTTAGTTTGGTTTTAGCTTGTGTCAAAGGTTTGGCAACTGTTTCCCCTCATTTTTATTTTAATTAGACTCTTACAGATTTTTATATTCTCTATTAAAAGAATATTAAAAAACTGCAAATTCCGCAAGGCCTACTTTCCTGGTCAGTACAGAGTACTCTCACATCACATTGCTCTTAATGGAAATTAATTGTATTGTGCCTATAGACCTTGGAGCAATTTTGTAGATATTAGACTCTTAGACGTCTGTGGTGTTTTATTATTGATTAAAGAATGAAAGGAAATCTGATGGCTTAAGAACTTGTGCTGGGATTTATGAATTACTTTTTTTCCTGTGTGTCCCTTGTCAGGTCATTGAATCTGTCTTTCAGTTTCTCATCCGTGAAGCAGGGAATAACGATGATTTTCTGCTGCTGCTCTTTGTCCAGCATGCCTACTTAAATAGTTCACTCTTTGGAACAGGTCTTGTTACTTGCTAGTGCAAATAAATCTCATTCTGAGTTAGGATCTGGAGCTGTAATACAAGTAATTAATATCAGCATTAAACAGTCAAAGGTGTTACATCCAAGATGCATTTGGCCTGAGGCCCACATAGTTCTTAAAATGATGGATTTTTAATTGATTATTTGGAATGAGACCTTTTCTCAGACTAGCTAAATTGCTTAAGACCCACGCACACTAGCTATATTTAGAGGCGAGGAGGTGGCAGAGTAATTCTTAAAGTGCTCTGTTTCTAATAACCCAGGTGAGTGACAGTCTGTGAGTGCTGCCTCTTTTAAAAATAAACATGACTCACAGCCCCCAGGTGGCAAGCATGTGCAGGTTAGAAATTGTATTGAACTGTCCACATTCAAGAAACAATGAAATACAGACATAATCATAAACATTTAATTTAATAATTTCAGGTTAGTACAAGAGGGGAGGGCATGCTAATGGCTTGGCATCTATGATAGCAAAATGCTAAAAGGCCATGTAAAAATCTTTGTTAGGGGTTTAAGGTGAGTCTGGAGTAAACAAGGCACAATATTTTCATCCCACATCACAGCCTGATGCTTTTAGAAAGCAGAGATGTAACTGGAGTATCAGGCATTGATATCAATTCTGCATAAACTACATCTTTACAAGAATAAGATTATCTCCAGTGTCCAAATCAAAGGCAAAATGTAAATGGCCTTCTAGATAAATTGATACTTAATTTTCATTGAAAAGGACCCCCACACATATGGCTGTTTCCCAGGTATTTCTTGTCCCAAACAGTTACTAACGCCCATGTGTGATCTTGCTCAGAAAGCATACATGGTGAAATGAAGCTATGTCCTTAGAAACTGCCAGGGAAGCATGAGGGAAGAGTGTGTACTACCCTAGCGTTTTCACATCTCTGACGAATGTTAAAAATAAGCAGCAAAATAGGGAGAAGCTGGATTTCCAGTGGGAGAATACTGCTGTCTTCTTGCAAGATGCTTTATGTCACTCATGCTCCTGGGGACAATGAGCCCAAGTGATTCTTATTTTGTGTCCTTAGCTTGTCACTGACCTCGGCACCCAGCCACGTGGCACTGTTTTCTGTGAGATTACCCAAGGCAAGTTCATCTCTGGGAATCTAAGACAGTATTGCCAGGAACTTCCACTGATGCAACAACTTTCTTTCATCACGAGCTGCAAAGTTAAAAGCACACTTTCGTCTTAACTGCAGTAACAACGCTCAGCCAGGCTCTGGAATAGCTGCATCTTTGTTCCAGCAGATTCTTGGTAAAGAAGTTAATGGCTACACAGAAAATGAAGCTAGTTCTAACTACTTACTTTCCTAAGGTAGTTTCACTAGAAATTAGATATGGTCCTTCTTGTCCCAAATCATTGCCTCTTTTTTAATAGTTCCCATGTTTCATTTCCAAGAATTTGCGTTCAGTGAGCATGAAGTGACATTTTTGTGTAGTTTGCCAGTTAGTGCAGTATAGGTAACAACACTGAAAAGAAGTTAGGTCGAAGACACAATGCAGAGACTTTGGTTCAGAATTTCCTCACCTCCTTGTTTCCTTTAGAGCAAACAAAATATTGATTTTGTATTTGCTTCCTAGTTCTGTTTCTCGGCATTGAACTCAGTGACAGGTGAGAGCTAGGCATAATACCTGCTTAACAGCAAGTGCACACCCAGCTCTGCTATTGCTAATGAAAACTCCTCATGTCAAAAAGTCAGGTAAACATTGCTCAGTGGTTTTGCACCAGACTGCGCATTTTAAAACATCTTCTTCACGTGGACTTGAGGGAGCCTGACAGCCCTGGAAAATAAAGACCCAGCACCATGTAGCAAAGGGTTGGTAGTGGAAGCTGTTCGGTGTCCTCCCGCCTATGTGCAAACATGCCTTTAACTCTGACCTGCTTTACTGGGTGGTGTCTCATGTACTCCTTTGTGTTTTTAAGATTTACATGTGTAAATAACTCTATAATGCTTATATATAATCTCTTCCATCAATGTAAATAGGCTGCCAAGCTCTGAAACTGCCAGGGCGTACTAGATACAAGGTTCACCTGGTTCCTGGGGGTGTTGTACAAGCTGAGATCAGCTTAATAAACGTACAGGATGACTGAGAAGTAGTAATATCTGCAATGTGTAGTGTTTATGTAATATCGCTTTAACTGGCAGTATTTCCTTCAAGTTATTGCCTAAGATTCAGATTCTGTTCTACTTTCAGGAGTTCCTTTATTTCCACACCACTACAGTTAACTATTTATTTGCGGCTAACCAAATTGAACTACTCATTGTCTTTGTCAGTTTGGACTGGTCAGTTTACAGTTGATAAATATCCGAAGTATAAAATGTAACATTTTTTCCAAACATTTGGTCCTCAGAATTAATAATTCTATATATAATTTCCATTGTCTGCATAAATATCCAGTCCCTTTTTGTATCTTGTCAAGTTCTTGCCTTCCAAGAGAAATTAATTTTAAAGTCCAATTATGTGCTGGGTAAAAAGGTATTGTTTTTTCAGGGTTGGATTTTATTCTTCCTAATGGCATTGAATTGAATTTGTCTTCTGATTCTGTATTATGAGACAGTGAGAAAATAAGCTCCCTATATCTTAGCTACTGATACACACTTGCAGGATTATCCGTTTTGTAAAGGACAGTCTGATTATCCTTATTTAAATAAGAGACAACAATTTCAGGGATAGATGCTGTGATTAGCAGATGAATCATACTTACATTTCAAGTTAATATTCTCAGGGGTTTTTTTTTCTTCCTTAATATTTGCTACTGTCACTACCAACTCCTAAGAAAGGCTTTCCATCTGCTGCTTGTGGAAGATGCCCCCCACTTTACCTGCTATACTGAACCTTTCTCTTCCAGCCACACTGGCTCCAAAGTCCAATAGAAACAGTGGAAGATTCCTATTGATTGCAAAAAGCTTGTAATTAGGTCATGGTGAAGTGCAGTGTTAAAGGGACAGTTTTCTTCCCCCCCACACCCAACCCCCACTAACTCACCCTGGGAAGATTTGGAACTGTTTCCAGACTGCTTTCTGCCTGGGATTTAGTTCTATTAATGTGTGTAGAAAAAGTATAATATGCAAGGCTACCTTTTCCCCTAAACCTGTGACTCTGTCAGTGCCAGTTTATTCCCTTTCAGTTTCCACTTAATAGGCTGCTGTCCTGAGTTGTAGCTTCTGTTTCCAACATGAACTAACTTGCTTCATTTGTCTACCCTGTGGTACAGGACTTTTCTCCTGAAATCATATCCCATATAAGCCATTAATCTAATCAGTCCAACTCTTGAGGAAGCTGATAAATCAACAGTAATCTAAACCCCAACTTCCCTTCAAGTGCCAACCTATGTCAGAGGGCTGTGGAGTTCATGCCATTCTGTGCAATGAACTCTGCACTGGGAGGACAGAGAAAATATGGCTTGATAGCTGATGATTTCTCCTTCTGAGCAGGATTGTGATTTTCCTGCATTTCAGTAAAATGCTTAAAAGCTAATTTAGTCAGTGTGTTGGTGGTGGTTAGATGTGGATGCTTGACCACTAAAAACTGAACTGGCAAGCTACACGCTCCTTTCTCCTTAAAGTCACTTAAGAGAAGGGGAAATGATTATCTAGAGTGAGCTGTCAACCTTTATGCCAGCTTTCCTCCTGATGTGATTTATAAAACAGCTAAGATAACCTCTGGGGGGGAGCTTTGCAATGGAAATAGCAAGTGATTCTTATTCTAATGAACATAACTGTCACAAGTTTAAAGTTCAAATCTGAGGTACGAAGGTTTGGGGGAAAAAAAGAGCCCGTAAAATATGAATGTGACAGCATATGTGTTCATTGCCTGCACAGTATATGAAACAGGAGAAATAGGCAAACTTTATTTTTCTAATGAGGTTTAAAATATTTTTCAGTCTTTATCAGGCAGAAGTTCCTCAATACTAGTTGTTTTTTGTTGCGGTTTTTTTCTTGCTTCACACTCTTCCCAGTTGACACAACAAGGCATTTTTCTCAGGGCAAGTTGTGCGCCCTTTGGTCCTTCAGCATTGCAAAATGTACCGTCACAATTGGCACTCAGTAAATAAGGCTTTTTTGGTAGCTGCAGCCAACAGGCTGAGGGCTGAATGCACTACAGGAATTTAAACTCCTGGAGAGGGCTTATCCTGACCAGCATTTAGAAACACCAAATTGGGGTTTATTGGAGAGCTTATTTCTTCCCATTTTGTTAAAAAAAAAAAATCCAAGGAAAAGAAAGAATCCCATCACTGTCACCTGACAGCTTTCATTGATACCTAGCTTACTTCAGAACCGCTTTAAAAAATAAAAACAGACCCTTTTCTAGAAACTTTTATGCAAAAGCAAAAAACAATTAGGATGTTTATAAATCAATGGCAGGTTCAACTGTCCCTGAACTTACCCAGCATATTTTTTATGATGAGAGCTGTATGAATGCAATTTAGATAGTCAATGAACCATAGTATCTGCAGGTTTGCTGAGGCCGATAGTTTTTCACTGTCTGTCAGTATCTTTCTGTCCCAAGGCTAGAGTTGCACTAGATCCTTGCTATCAGCTGAAGTAGGAGGAGTCAGCTGAGTAGAAAAGGATAGTGAGCTAAAACTTTAACAAAGCTCTAAAAACACAGTAATTTTGCTTATTAGCCTCACTTTCTGAAGTTCTATGTCACCTTGAAGCCTTGGGAGGCTTCAAAGGCTGCCAAAGGAGTAGGAAACTCACGTGTTGTACTATCTTCTGGGTGCACTGCCCAGTTGGAAATGGTGTGGTAGTGTCTTGTGGGGTTCAAGAATTCTGTGTTGGTCTCTTCCTCAATGGTCCAGCTACCCCCATCCAGGTACAGGAGTGGACAATGAGCACGTGACAGCGCAGTGGAAGCATGGAACTTTTCAGGGGGACATCAGTTGAATGTTTATGACCTGGAAGCAATATTGAATGTATCAGAAATCCAAAAAATCCCTTCTGCTGGTTTGGTACAGTTTGTGTTTGTTGTACAGAAGGTGTTCACAGCCAGTAGAAGTACATGCCACTGCCATGCACTTGATTGCTATGGAGTCCTGCTGTGATGAAGTTCCATAACTAGCAGGAATATTAATTGGATCCCACCTATTTCTCCTTCTTACACATGTGCTGTATACTTACAAATAGGTACTGAATAGCCTGAAGACATAAAGAGTTAAAAATGAGGAAGTGTAGAGCTAAATTATTTTCTCCAATGTGGCACGTGATTGCAGCTCACTTTATTGTGTTGTGAAAAGTAGAATGTAGTCTAAATTACTTTCAAAAAAACAAAAAATATGCTTGGGAAGTATTTTCTTAGGCCTTATCTGCTTAAGTAACTAACTGGTGGGACTACAGATGGCAGAGAAAAGAAAGCTGGAAATCCCAACATCCTCTCTGAATTTTTGAGGAAAGGGAAAACGAACAGATCCAGATGGAAAATATCACACTCCTGCTGTTCCCAAATGGTAGACACTATCACAGCATTGGGAGGTTTGTATTTACTCTGGGAACCTGGTTGCATAAGGGACATACCTGACATTCAGGTAGCAGCAGCCTGGTGACAAGTACCCTGTCCCTCAGTGGCACAAAATGCACACTGAGTGGGGACAACGTAGCTCAATATTTCTTTCCACAATAATGTCTCCTGAGATAGGGTTTAGGATTAAGGAATACAAAATATCACAACTTGCTGAAAAATCAGGAAAACACTGGAAATTCTTTGTCTTTGCTTTTCAGTAAAGTTTGCATTTCAACAGGGGAAATAAAATCAGTAATTCCTGATAAGTACCAAGCTTAGTATAAAAAAAAATTGAAGGTAATAAAAATAAGCAGTCTTTCTATTTTCCATTAACAGGTGTCTGAAGCCTTGTTGGGTCTCTTACTGACAGAGAGATGCTAAATGCAGTATTTTGCCACCATCATGGGATGATTTATCTATGGAATGTAATTTTTTATGCAGCTGTTATACCTCAAGTGGTAAATAAGGCTTTGTCTCTTCTCCAGAATTGTGCCACTTTAAATATACTACTGTAATTAAAGTAATATAACACATTGGTTGTTGTTACAGCCCTGTAAAATAGCATTCAGTCATGTAGTTGTCCCTGTATAGCAAGGGGAACTATCTGTGGTGATTTTCTACTGCATTGCACTCTGAAGTTTTTATTGGTGTTATAGTAACAGCTGTTAGAAAAAACAAGAAAAGAAAGGCAAAAAAAAGAAAAAAAGAAGAAAAAAGGCAACCAAAATATTATGCTGGAAAGGTCTTGAGTGCAGACAAGGGCAAATCAGAAAGTTGTGAGTAGCTTCAGGTACAACCCACATTTTCCTGTGGTCAAGGATAATGGTAACACATTGTGGGCTGTATTAAATATCATTAACGGTGACAAGAGTGTGGCAAAAACATTTTGCTGGGCCAGGAAAATAGGAGAGATTTGACAATAGCATCAACACCTTTAAAACTGAGAACAGAAGAATTTCTCAGGATCCATCTCTTGTGCAGAATGATACCATTTTATGTCTGGTGACTATCAGAAGTCACAGTGTCACCACGTTACGAAACTGCTCCTAAGAACTCAATAGGAATCTGTGCCATTGTAAAAAATTGCTAAATATCTTGCAATACTTGGAGTATAGCATTTGTTTTCTGATTTCAAATAGACAGTGAAAAACAATTCTTTCCAAGGGATCCAATAAGAATTATAGCTAGGTAAGGCTTATTTTAATGCCAAATATATGAAAAATCAGACTCACTTAAATTAATTGTTTTTTTGCAAGGCAGAGCAATTTAGAGAATGTTTACCTGGAAATATTCTGTGGGTTCAGGACAGAAGTTATTCTCCCAACAAGGCAGACATCAGCATAACGGTCAGTACCAGTGACAGAAAGGCTTTAAGCAGTGTGCCCCACACCATCAAGCCCATGATCTGATTGTTACACTGCTGGATATTTTCCCTCCCATGTTAAATTTGGAATGGCTTTGATTTCACCCTTGTATAAGTAGAGACATTATTTAGGAACTTAGTTTCTCCTCTGATCTTAGTTAGGATTCTTCATTTCTATATTTGGCCCTGCTGTTGATTTGCAAGGGGGCCACAAATTCTCTGTATCATAAATGACCCATCTCTAGTGTGGCAAATAACATTACCTGCCTAGCTGACAGAAACGTGCCAGACTTAATTAGCAACAGGCAATGTTTTCAAAAGTAACTACTTAGAGATATCCTGTGAAAACTGAGACTCTTGAAGACTATCAGGTTGAGCCTCTGGAGACGCATTCACACACAAAAATTCACAAATAAGTTGTCGAAAAACAGTTGGTCCTCTGATAAGATGCATTTTAAACACACTACTATATGGCAAGTATGTTAATGGATACTTTAATATACATATTCTGAAACCTAGCTTTTACACTTTCCCTTATTCAGTACCAGAAACTTGAAATCCTACCGACTCTTGCTTGATGTATTTCATTTTCTCTGACAGAGAAGGGCAAACTTTGCCAGACGTACTGAGGGTTACCTGCAAAATCCAGGGGTGAAACACACTACGGACTATAAGAAAGAAGTTTTAAAACTTAAAATTCAAGCTTAGATCTGCTCAGGATTTCACAACCCCATGAAAGTCACGCAGTGTGACTGCCAAAATCTTTCACTGTGAAAAATACGTATCATGATTTCATCACCAAACTGGAAGCAGTGGCCACTTGCACAGCACATACAAGTGCTATACAGCTGTTTTCATTATGGGTCTCTTGCTTGCTGACCTGATTTCAACTGCTGTCAACTCAACACAACATTGTAAACTTCTTTAGATGATTAGAAAACATTCCTCTGAAGTATGCGAACAAACATGAGCTGCCAGCTCTGTATTGGAGATTATCTTACAAATGTAACATCTCTGCAGTGGGACTGTGTAACTATGCTATTTTTTTCTTCTGTCAGCTGCCTGAATGTTGTTAGTTGCAATCATATTAAACATCTCCC
>NW_010549262.1:349-6103 GCF_000687285.1 Phaethon lepturus | reverse complement strand
AGGAAGCGTGATTCTTTTCCTTTGGAAAGAGCCAGACCAAGTTATGTGCTCTATCAACAATAAGTAAATGTAAAATCCAATCTGAATTCAGTGTTTATTTTGATGTAGTGAGGTATGGTAATCTGGGAGGCATAAACTCATTGCAAGTCTTCCATGGAATATGAACTTGGAATTATGGAAAGGCACTGGAACCAAAGGTGCCTTCCTCATCCCTTGACACACTCGCCAAATATGCTAAATATCTGTCTGTATTTAGTAACTGCATATTCCTCTGAAATCTAAGTTTGTATGCCCTGGAGGATTGTTGGATTTGTAGCACCAACATCTTCAGAAGATTCCCTTTGCACAGAGTATTCTCCATCCCCTCCCTGCTCCTAAGCGTGTGCCAGACTGCAGACAGCAACTGCATACAATTTTTCTGGTTTTAGTGCTTCTGGCCATCAGAAGCTGCTGGGGCTCTGGGCACTGGAACACAGAAGAGGAAAACACCATTGCCCAACTGTCCCAGCTAGCCCCCATGCAGTCTGCAGTGTGGAGAGGGCTAAAAAAATAATAATTCAACTTCATGGAGTTAATCAGTATTTCAAAATTGTGTTTGTGGCAGTTCGGAAGAATACCCAAGCATTTTAAAGTTCTGGTGCGTTCCAGCTCTTGGCCTGAAGGTCCCAGCCCTGGTAGATAGTTAAAGAGATGTAGGCTCTGGAGCATCTGTCACTCCTGACTTGAAGGCACTCCAGGCAGCAGGCTGCCATGGGAGTGGCAGACAGCAAGGCAGACAAGTTTTGCACAAGTCTGGCCTGACAAGCATGAATCTGCCAAATTTGTTGCTAATCTGGACCCATGTAGTGTAATTGTTCAATTTTTAGAGAACTGCCATATTCTAAGAAAATAAATTCTCACCAACTTCTGGGTTTTTACGTCTGTTTTTACCTCTCTATCCCCCTCAAAGAAAAGGCAGCAAAACTGTAGAAAGAGAGAATGAAGAAAAAAGTTGTCATAATAAAAAGGAGTCTGGGAACAGGCTGAAGAGGAATAATGATACAGAAATCTCAGTTCCTGCTGCTCTCTGCAGAGGAATAATAAGAGTGTGCAGGGATAGAAAAAAGTAAATAAAGGCCGGGTTAAATGGGAGATAAGTAAAGATAGCAGCAGGGCAGATAAATGGAGAGGATGTGGTGGAAATTATAGCAAAACTAAAAAGGTGGAGACTGGAAGGTAAAGGTGGAAGCCAACCTGATTGCCTTAGCTTAGCACTTGGGGTTAGTAGGTCTGTAGAGGTCCGTACCCCTACTTCATCCACTCCACACTTTCCACACAGTGCAAAAAGTAAAGACGAGTTTTACAGAAACTCTCATTTCATGGCAATTATGCCCCGAGTAAATCCATCCTGTGCTTTGAGATTATTAACAAATTTTATTTTTTAATTAAATACTTTTCACAATCCAGGAGAGAGAGAAAAAAAAAAAGACTGAACAGATTTGCACAGATCATCCAAAGTTTAACACTTACTATTTTTAAAGTACTTAAGTCTTACTATTCTTTCAAGTATGTTTGTGGTGTTTTGTTTAGGAAAGGGAACTGAAGGGAATTGTGTATAGCAGATAGAGGGATACCATGGCAATAAAAACTAAATACAATCTTTACTAAAACTCTGCAAGGTGCTGAGGTATCGTTCCTTTTACATGTGTGCAGACTGATTTCTTGGGCCACTTCCAGGCTTTTTTCTGTTGCAACCTGAGGTCTTCCCTCCAAAATTTATGCCCACTGTTACACACGGAGAAAGGCAAGCATTTTGGTGATATGGCGGTATCATTGTTAAACAGTGTAGCTCCTGTGGTCCCCTTGTGCATCACTTGGCACACAGGCCTCTCCTTCACCATTCCAACTCGGC
This sequence comes from Phaethon lepturus, assembly GCF_000687285.1. Lineage (NCBI taxonomy): Eukaryota > Metazoa > Chordata > Aves > Phaethontiformes > Phaethontidae > Phaethon > Phaethon lepturus. The sequence goes on along the minus strand of NW_010549262.1, from coordinate 4,212 downwards.
CAGAGGAACCGAGTCAGGAAATTAGAGTGTCCCTTTGCTTTTCTTTTCCTGTCAGATCCTGGTGTGATAACCAAATCCTGGTTTGCATTCCTCCACCTTCATCTCTTCTGCCACAAATATAATTACTTGATGTATGTCTCGCTAAGAGATTTCAAACCTAAGATCTTCAAAAAGTCTGTCAAGGAGAAAGCAATAGGGAGGAAAGCTGAGAAACTCAATTGTGGTTTGAGGTCAATGTGTAGTATGAATGTGACAAAACTTTACTGATGTACAAATGCTTATGTATCTAATGTAAAATGTGAACACCTAATACCAAATTTATTTCATTATTATTCCCTCTCTGTCTTTCTTTTTGAGTTTAGCCTTTTTTCCTCTAACAGTATCAATTATTTTTCCGTAGTGTCTTGCATCCCATTCTTTATCATCTCTTTTTCAGTACTACCCCTTCCTCTGCTAAATCATCAAAGATATTTTTGTTCTTTTACCTATTGTGGCAGAGTCTGTAAACACAATCTTACAAAGAGAATTTCTAAGTGCAAGCATTTGTGATGCATTTGCACTAAAAGCTTTGAATTGCTATCTTTGATAAAGCTATTTGGCCTGATTATATTGTTTTGGAATCACACATTCAAGCGCATCTCTCAGAAAAATTAATTTTTCAAAATGTATGTCTCAAAATGGGGGAGGATTATTTTTAAATACTGTGTAATCCATTTAAACAATTGTATTTCTATCCTGAAATTCACACACCAGCAACTGAGTAAAATTTAAAGTCTAGTATTTAAAAACTAACAACTCCTAATCTTAAAGATGTATCAAATATAAACAAAGTTCATAATTATTATTCTGGTTTTCAGTCTCTTAAGTTGCTTCTGTGCTTTGAAGACTGGACAGACAGATATTGCAGACGATTCTTGTGTTGAACATGACAAGCATTCTGCATGAGCACTGAGTAGCAGGTGTAACAGCCATTGATGGTTGTAGTGTCTTTTTTAAGCAGGAATTGAAAACAGTATTTCCAAATACAAATTCAGATCCCATAGACTGGAATTTAGCTGGGAGTAATTATACTTCTGGAAATTCAGTGTTGTCTTTAAAATGCCATAAGCAGTCAGGAAAAAGTGTATTCAAGTCATTAAATATCAGAGGCCCAGAAGTACAGGCAGCTATAAAGTTATACAATATATTGATCTCAGCATCTGAGGCATGGGCAGACATTCCCTTCATAAACCTCTGCAGCTGAAGACATCACTACCCTGGAACAGACATCACAGCACCCACCAGTTCCATCAGTGGAAAGGATTATGTGAGCCTTCTTTAATCTGTTTCAGTCAAACTCAGTCAGGTTAAACAGTAACTGAAGTTGAAAAAAGTTAATCCACTATATTCAAGTTGAAGTTAATCACCAGAATTTTTTTTCTACCTGCCATATTCAATGGCAAGACATCTAGAGCAATTAAATATGGATGCTGCCCACACTTACATGTTAACAAAATCTATTTCCTTAGTCTCATACATCATCAGTGCAAGCCACTGAACACCTTCTGAGTCTATTGATTTTCAAAAGCGCCTTCCTGATGGAGCTGAGCACCCTCTACTGAGAGTGTCAGTCGGCCTTTAAAATCATTCTTCTGCAATGATGATTCCTTAGCCAGGTTCTCAAAAATCTTTTTTTTTATGGCAATGTACTGATTTCATTCTTTACTAAGTTGGTATCTGGTGTCCCTCTCCTTCTTCTATGTATTTATGGTTGTAAAACAAGGAACAGAACTGTTTTTAATTAAAAAGCATGCTTTGTTTGAGATGATAGCCAAATCACTTATAACATGACACTAGTCTGTCTTGTCTCCAGTAATAAATCAATAACATACATGCTACCTGATGATATTTAAAGACAACTCAGGGTAATAAACTGTACAGTGGTTTAATACTGTGTTTTACTCCAGCTAATTAATGAAAGTCAGAGAGAAAATGAGTGAATCCAAGGTTTCCTTCTCTTTTTGCCTATGTACAGTGTACTTAACCTCTCCATTGCATCTCTTTGAAAGACTGTAGGAAGAAAGTACTAGATGGATTCAGTGGCAGCATTTTAGTGCATCATTAATGAACCTCATAAGCAATCAGCGGAGGAGCTGGGTTGTGTTGGTATCTGGAGGTATAGGTGGCAGAAGACTGGTGTCTGAGTACATCCCATATCTCTCCTTAGGCCCCAAGCAGCCATACCTTTTGTGGATTGACGTAAAGACTGGAGGTGCTGAGCACTTCTGATAAGGCAAGCCATCCTTACACTGAGACTTATATCTGGACCAAGGATTCTGCCCTTTGCTAAGGTTCCTGTGTGCTGCTGAACTAACATTTGGAGACTGTAAAAATCCTAGAGGCAAATTGGTGAGAGCTATGCCTCTGTGCAGCCCCTTTCTCAAACTCTGGTACAAGGGTACTGGGAAAAGGAACAACAAAGAGAAGACAGAGAGTTTATGGCCCATACCACTGACTGAAAATTATATGCCATCCCAAGCACCGGCTGGCTTCTTTGGAAACTAAATAAAGCAGTTTATGTGATCTGCTGCTGCACAAAAGATTTTCAGAAGCGGTGCATGGAGTTCCCCAGAATTATTAGTAAAATAGTGACTGCTTGTCACCTGCATTTGAAAATCAGAGTTCAGAAGAGCTGATTCAGGAACATAATGAGTACATGTATGTCTGCAGACCAATATGCTTCAAACAGCCATATGATGAGGATGGCCTTTAGTCACTTTTATGGTCTCACTATGCCATACAGGGAGAAGGCAAGCAGAAAGAAGGCTGACGATTAGGATGTATATAGGTCTACATCTAAACACATGGAAATAACATGATACAATCCTCCTCAGCAAGCAGGGAAACTCTTAATGACCTGCCTATTTCAAATTAGGGATGAGCCTCATTTCCAGGAGTTTTAGATGTAGAATTCTTATTCAGGTTCATTTTTCTTCACAAAAGTTTCAAAAGACCAGAGAAAACGTAAGAGCTCCACCTGGATTGTATTGTCTGTAGTATCCTAAGAGACCTTTGGTTTCTTATTTCCACAATTAAAAGTACAACCACAGCTACATACTCATCCTTCCTTATGTTGGATTCGATCCTAGCAGTAGCATTTTGTACTACTTGTAGCTTGCTAATTCAGTGTGCTGGGACACCAGTCAAAGGTCATTAGAATAGTTAAATGCAGGTGACATAGAGGCCCTAATGTAGTTGTGTGCCAGAAAAAAAAAGCAGCAACATGTGGCTTCTCACTTTAGCAGATACATGTGGCTTCCACATTGAATGTCAAAGATAAGAGAAAGCTTAAAGAAATGCCTGCACTTGGGCGATCACATCAGGATCCAAACTTGCCCAGATCTGTTCAGACTCATGGTTTCAGTTCAGTTCAGATCCACATCTAGAAGTTATATCCTGAAACTCTTCACAAACAAAAAATCTGGTTGGATTATGCTTGGTACAAGATTTCAACCAGTCTTTACTTCAAGAATAAGAGCTAATTTTGAAACAATTCTACTGTACATATACCTAGATTAGGAGTGTAACTTCAGAGGACATTGTACCCAGTATTCCAGACATCCCCTTGTCAGTGCCAAACGGAGTGGAAGGATCACCTCCCTTGACCTGCTGGCAATGCTGACACCTTTCATAAAGACTCAAAACTCCATTTAAAAACAATTTTAATGAGAAAATATTGGCCCTTACAACGAGAAGCATTTTCAGTCTGACAGTTTCTCGCTCAATCAAGCCATACATGGTATTGTAGACAGGGTCTGTAGTAACTCAAAGAGTTTTCAGCTTGTGGACATTCAAGTTTGCAGCTGAATATATGCAGTTATTTT
>NW_010549262.1:0-231 GCF_000687285.1 Phaethon lepturus | reverse complement strand
TCTTTCCTGTACCAGTTTACAAGGCAGAAATGTGCATGAACAGATGAGGGAAATAAAAAGGTTTCAAGATGGCTATCTGAAACTTTCTGTTACCAACTTTTATGCGATCATCTGTTTATGAGAATTTTATATGGACAGATGATCTGGGTTTCTCTGCTGGGTTTGTGTGGCAGGGTTTTGGTGGCGGGGGGGCTGCAAGCGTGGCTTCTGTGAGAAGCTGCTGGAAGCTTC
>NW_010549261.1:252-1066 GCF_000687285.1 Phaethon lepturus | reverse complement strand
CCCCATCCCCTCTGCGGCGTCACTGGCCCCTGTGAGACCCGTCCCCATCCCGGTCCCCTCTGCGGTGTCACGGTCTCTGGGGACATCTGACCCCAACCCCACGGTGTCACAGCCCCCGGGTAGGACCTGACCCTGGTGTCACAGCCGCTGGGGACAACCGACCCCATCCCCACAGTGTCACGGACCCCAGGGACACTGGACCCAGTCCCCAGAGTGTCACAGCCCCAAGGACACCCACAATGTCCCCAAGGTGTTACAGCCCCCCAGGACACCCACCCCTGTCCCCACGGTGTCACAGACCCCAGGGACATAGAGTGTCACAGCTCCTGGGGACAACTGACCCCATCCCCACGGTGTCATAGCCCCCAGGGACACCCATCCTGTCCCCACGGTGTCACAGCTCCCGGGGACACCCCAGTGCTGGTGAGCCGGGCTCAGATGGACTCACCTCCCCGGTGGCCTCCCGGGGACGGCCAGTGCCACACCGGGCCGGGGTATCCCGCCGTGGAACGGGTCCGTGCCTCAGTTTCCCCACTTGCCCAAGGAGCAAACAGCACCGCCCCTTATTAAACTTCTAAAAAATCTATTGCTATTAAAACTAACCGAGCGTGCCTGCAAGAGCAAAGCGTGCCACGAAGCCCGGCGCGCCCGAGCCGGCAATGCCCGGCGGCACGACCGCAGCACAACCGCAGCGAACGCCAAAACCAGCCCGGAAGTTTGGTGTTGCCAATGAGTTCATATGGAGAAGTGGGATGGGGGGGGTTTTTCAAAAAAAAAAAACCAAAAAAGGGAAAGGACTGGTTCCGGCGGCAGG
>NW_010549261.1:0-232 GCF_000687285.1 Phaethon lepturus | reverse complement strand
GGTGCGGCCGGGCCGGTGGCGGTGTGCTGCGGGTGACAAACCGGCCAGGACAGGCCCTATTCCTATTTTTTAATCTATTTTTTGTGCCTGAGATGTTTTATAAGAGCCATTAAAGATTTAATTAGTGTAATTAAAGTCTCAGAGGCTTTTATCACTTGAGCTGAATACGGGGCCTCCCTGAATGCCCCCCCCACCCCTTAGGGGCTTCTGGCTCCTCATCCAGCCTTGTTAC
>NW_010549260.1:0-938 GCF_000687285.1 Phaethon lepturus | reverse complement strand
CGGGGACCTTCCCAAGAGCCGGGGAACTTCTTTGGCAGGGTCCGTGTCTTGGCAAGGGCTTGGGCAGAACCTCCTGAAATTACCGACAAAAACGTTGACCAAAAAAAAATTAAAAATAAAAAGCCTAGAGGGTAAAATGTCCTTCTGCTGCCGCGGGGAGAGTGAGGCCAGCCCCGGCAGAGTGGTAAAACCCTCCGTTAAAAAGAAGTAAGAAAGCACTGGGGGAAGGCATGGGAAGCAGCACGGAGGAGATCTGCTTCCAGGGGGGAAAAAAAAAAAAAAAAAGAAAATAAAAAAGGTTTTTTTCTGTTACAAAAGCAGCGAGCTAGGATTTTCACCCGGAGAGCCGGCCAGCTGAAGGAGGGATTGTAGGACGAGTTGAAAATTAGTTCGTAATGTCTGAAAACAAACTCTTACTCAGAGGTAATATTCAGGGCTGAATTGGAATTTACTCCATTGTTCTCCAACGCTCTCCTTTGTTAATATTTAATTAACATACATCCTCACAATGGCTCGGCCTGGGCAGAAAAGGCTCCTTGTGCTGCCGAGAATAATATTCCCGAGAATAATCCCGGCGATTCGGATCGGGCCGTGCAGCGCCATATGGGCACTGCAGCAAAGCGGCGGATTTCTTCTCTTCATCTTTATTACTCTGCAACATTTTTGTATATAAACTGATTTTTTTTTTTTTTTTTTTTTTTTTTTTTTTTTTTTTTTTTTTTTCCCCCCCCCCCCCCCCCCCAAAAAAAGGAAGAAAGAAAGAGGTTTCCTTTAAAAAAAGATGTTTCCTTAAAAAAAGAGAGCTTTCCTTAAAAAAAAGAGGTTTCTTTAAAAACAACAAAAAAAAAGAGGTTTCCTTGGAAAAAAGAGATGTTTCCTTAGCAAAAAAGAGGTTTCCTTTAAAAAAAAAGGAGTTTTCCCTGAAAAAAAAAAAAAAA
>NW_010549259.1:29932-31495 GCF_000687285.1 Phaethon lepturus | reverse complement strand
GATGCTCCCCTGCGCCCCGGCGCGTGCCGGCGTGGCGAGTCACGCCGCGCGCTGCTAAAGCCCACGCAGGCATGCACGAGGTTTCTTGCGAGAACCTCATGCGGATGAGAGCAATCCCGGGAGCGCACCCTGGTCCAGGCAAGAATCCAAGACCATGATCCCATGGTCGGTGCTGCCCGAGCCCAGACGTCAGCCGCGGCACGAACCACCTCAGGCTGCTAGCGCCTGTAATTTGTAACTCTCATAGCAAATCCCCTCATTCCTTTTGATCTGTATATGAGGTCCTTTACGTCCTTAACGGGGAAAAATCACCTTCCTTCCCTCAATGCTATACGGGAGGCCAGCAGGTTAATTCCATGCTACACGGATGGATAAAAAGGAGGGTAAGAAGAAAGAACAGGTCGTGCGGTGGCGAAGGTTGAGAAGCTCTGCTTTAAACACTTTATGGGAAATTGTAAAACTTCCAAACAATTTAATGGATTAACTTCCCCTTTCAGTGGCATCAGTAAAACTGAATTATCATCCCCACTTTTAACTGATGCCCAGACCTAATACTCATCCATCAGGGATCATTTAGTGATAAAGCAATCAATCCTGCCATGGTGCAGAGGGGACAAACTATGCAAGATACCATCACCAAATATCCTTTCCACCCCAAAGCATTCTGTGAGTCTTTGTCAATGAAAGTGCATTTGTCTAGTCTTATCTGCTGCAGTATACGTGGAATACAAAGGAAGACAGTAAAATATGCATTTGATGTACATGTGCAGATGCCAGACGTATTATCAACCGAAGGAGGACTGCCTTTTTTCCGGGAACTGAACACGGCACCTGATGACCAACCACTGCGCCGCTAGGTCAGGTACCAAATTAACAGAAATGAAAGCAAGCATGAAGCTGCCCTAAAATAATGCTGTGGCATATGAAGGATTTGAGGGAACAATGAGAGATAATGTTGAAAAAATGTCTTTCTGTCGTATCCTTGTTTTAGAAAATTTGTGACTTAAGCCAGAATCTCTAAAATACTGGTCAGCTTTATCATCAGAGCATGCAAAATATACTTCACTTTTATACTGATGTTTTGACTCCTCACCAATAACAATTTGGGTTTTGATATTTTTATAATATACTAAAGATTTATATATGTATTGAGAAGATTACAGATAAAAAAGAATTGGAAGAAGTTTCAAAACTTTCTATAATTATTTTAACCTGCAATTGGATTTTATTAAAGTATGTATGAAGTGTACAACTATCATTTGAAGAAATAACTTTAATTTTTTTTTTTTAACTGAAAATACCCCCACTTCAGGTAAGAAATTGTCCATTTCCACTACAACTCAGGTAGATTTTTAGTAAAAGGAAATTATGTCTGAAGGAAACATGTAACAGCTTATTTGCTAAAACAAAGAGAAATGTTTGCTTTTCCTCCTAACTGTAAGAACATTTCTGTATTATTTGACCATACGGTAAAAAATCAGAATAAGTCTATTTCTCAGTCAGCTATGAACTTTACTAAGACCAAACTCCTTGAATGTTTTGTGAATCATAATGTGGCTACAG
>NW_010549259.1:14300-29901 GCF_000687285.1 Phaethon lepturus | reverse complement strand
TCCCTACTGCTGCCTAGGAGTTGGGATTTTCATCAACAAACAGGTTCAGGCTAAATTAAGAGGTTCAGTCTAGCAGAGTTCTTCAAAGGCTTTGTAGTTGTTCAACTCCAATTAAAAGTCAATTGAATTGGACACTTAATTCCCATTTGTGTCTATGAAAATCTCTCTTCTATAATACACTGCGTTACAATTCTGCGCTGAAAAAGCAGGTGCACTGAAATGTATAAAGAATGCAATGCATGTAGTTATTTTGAGGAGTAAAGAAAATAACAGCTATTATATCAAATGCTTAGTATTGACAAGATTTAAGAAAGAGTATCTCCATAGGAGTGCACAAATAACCAGAAAATAACAAATTAAGATTTTAATAGCGGTATTTATGTATGTGATCTATCACCCAAGAAGTTGTACGCTTTTTATGTCCAGAAAATATGTTTGCAATACGTATTTTTTGTGTGCCAAAGCAAGCTATAAGCAGCTCACGGAGGACAGCCAGTACAATACAGACCTGCTGGTGACACATAACTGAGTATCTTTTTAAGGGAATTAACAGGGGCAGCAACTGTAGTGGGGCTCAGAAGTGATGACAATAGAAAATTCTTCAGGGAAGATAGTCTGACTCTGCAAAAAGTTACTGACATATGTAGGACAGTAGAAACAGCCCAAGAGCAAATACAAATCCTATCTGAAGATCATGTCGTGAAACGTATCAGAAGGAATTACAGGAGATGAAAATGCAAAGGTAAAATGTAAGGCAGAATTGTATGGCGTGTGCTGCAGAGAAAACCGACATACCGCCAAAATCTGGTCTGGAAGAAGCCGACAATGTCAGAATTAGAGGAGACACTGGAAGGGTAAAAACCTGGCATTCAGTCTCAAATACTTTTGAATTCATATGTGAGTCAGGTTCGAGTGACCAGACCAAAACCCACCCTGGAGGATCTTGATTTTGAGAGAGATTCACAAGTGCAAGGACTTTATTTCTTGCTTCCGATTTGGATGTGAGTGAAAGCTCCCAGGGGCAGCCACTCCCTGCAAGCTTCTGTCATTTGGGGCTGAAATACTGTCTCAAACTTCCAACTTCCCCACCTGGTGTTGAGCAGACCAAGCTGCCAGCCTGTAGAGCAGATGACAGCAACCCTAATACAAGCTTTGGGCTTGTCAATCAGCTGAAGTATCTGGTGGCCACCGTACTTCTCTTGCCACCCTGCCCTGCCGAGCAGGTTTGGTGCTAACTGCCGGGTCCACCAAAGAGCTGCCAAGAGGAAGCGACCTGCCGGGAGATCTTCGGTTCCTCCCATCCTGCCTGTGGTCACGCAAAGTTTCTGAAGGTTACTTCTTCTGTGGGTTTGAGTGGTTTTATTGAACCTGCGGATAAACTGTCTTTAAAGAGACCGTCCGGTCTCTGAGAACAGAACGGTAATTATAAGGAAAATTAATTGCATCCTTGAGGTGTGACCCTGTCGAGCACCATTTGGTCAGCAGCAGTTTCAGATGCTAACAGCATGAACATGAAGTCAGCCCCACTGGCTGAAAAATTATTCCTACAAGCTTGAAGTCTAGTTCTACTGAGGCAGTGTTAAGCAATAAAAAGCTCCTGCCATCAGCATGCTGTTTGCTCATTTTATAGAGGACACTAACCAACACTTCTCTGTAGAGCGAATACAAGAAGCCTTTCTTAATCCTGCTAACCAGTTGCTGCCTGCTACTGGTTTCTGCCAAGAATTTGTAAGCAACGTAAAGCAAGCTGAAGAAACAGAAACTTGCCCAGTAACATAAAATACGGCATAATATGCACACATGCTCTGCACGGACAAACAGAAAGGCACAGAACAATAGGCAAATAAGTGAAAACCTTACAATTAGCACAAGCGTGGCACAGAGAAGCATGCTGAGATGAGGAAAATTATTTCTCCAGAAAGTCAGGCAAGAACAGAAACGTTCACCATTTTCCTTGGTCGTAGGCGTTTGTTACCTGGGTGAAGCCTGGATGCTCGCCCAAAGCAAACCAAACGCAGGTTTGCGGGCTGTGAAGCTCAGGGCCTTTCCCCCGCGGCGCAGGAGATCGCACTTTATCCAGAAAGAGCGAGGCAGGAGGAACGTGAAGAGAAGCGCCCACGGGGAACCTGCAGAAGGCTCCTACGGCTCCCGGGCTTCTTCTAGCTCCGCGCTGCCCAAGGCAGACCTGTGGACCAAACACCCCGTTTATTCCCAGCCTGTTGTAACTGCTGTGGTCACCAAAGTGTGAGTGTGCATCTATATGCACAGGCTGTCATAAAATCTTACTCCAATACATCTTTCTCCAGGTATCTTGTTTCTTAAATAGTCCCCCTGGCCCCTGTGGAAACCTTCCTGAGATTGACTTTTCAATATTTTTAACAGTATTAGAAGTGACTTCTCGCCTCTGTGCATACAAATGATTGTAACTACCCCTGTTTATCACTGTGACAGATATGTGTGCTAATTAGATATCCTCTTATACACCCAACCAAATCCCAACTCTTGAAAATCAGAGCCTCCACTAAGCTTCTCAAAAAGACTTCGTCCTCTCAGAGAATGCTTTCAAAGCATGGTGTATCCTACCACAAGGAAATGGTGATGCTAAGGGTGCAAACAAATGCATGTTGGTCAAGAAAGCCATAATAAAACAAGCTTTTGAAGCATAATGATTTCTAAATATAAAGTAAAACTGTGGGTTGTATTTTTACAACCAAGTAAATGAAACAGTGGGCAGAAGACAACACACTGGTGTCTTCCAGCTAACGAGTTGGCGGCTGGTCACAAGCGGTGTTCCCCAGGGGGGAACAGTTTTGGGGCCAGTCTTGTTCAATATCTTTATTGATGATCTGGATGAGGGGATCGAGTGCTCCCTCAGTAAGTTTGCAGATGACACCAAGTTGGGTGGGAGTGTTGATCTGCTGGAGGGTAGGAGGGCTCTGCAGCGGGATCTGGACAGGCTGGATCGATGGGCAGAGGCCAACTGCATGAGGTTCAATAAGACCAAGTGCAGGGTCCTGCACTTTGGCCACAACAACCCCATGCAACGCTACAGGCTTGGGGGGCAGCCTGGCGGCAAGGGACCTGGGGGGGCTGAACATGAGCCGGCAGTGTGCCCAGGTGGCCAAGAAGGCCAATGGCATCTGGGCCTGTATCAGCAATAGTGTGGCCAGCAGGAGTAGGGAAGTCATCGTGCCCCTGTACTCGGCACTGGTGAGGCTGCACCCCGCATCCTGTGTTCAGTTTTGGGCCCCTCACTACAAGAGGGATGTTGAGCTTACATTAATAGATGTAAGACTGAAATGTAAATTTTCAAACACCTTAGGGCCAGTTTCTATGTATTTATTACTCACAACCAACTCGAGATTTCCATAAGCACTTTGTTTCTATTTAATTAAATAAGTAAGAGCCAGCTTTTTCAAAGTGCTTCATAGATCCCACCCCACCATGATACCATTGCTGAGCTCTTCTGGGAATCTGGCTGCAAGGGCGTGTGTTGAGTACTTGGAAAATCTAGCTCATTCAGATCTGGCAGGCTGATTTTGAAATAATATGTGGAAATCCACTTGCAACATTTGTAATAACTATCCATTTGCATATACAAAAGCTGACTTCTGGCATTAATATAATTTTCTTATACTTTTTCTTTGAAAACCTGATCCAGACTGTCTAGACAAGTCAAAACTCTCATTTGTGCCTAATATTTTATAAATTATTATTTTGCTTCCTTTCATATTAATTTGGAAACATCCCTTTGCAAAGATGTAGTGATAGGAGAATATAGTTTTATAGGCTACTCATATAATCCCACTGCTCTGGTCATACATACCCTTGAAGTTTGCTCTAAAGCTTACACACATAAGCCCAGCCTCATAAATCTCATTCTACCTACTGGCATGCAGTTTCAGACATCCACAGTTCATCCAAACACACACTTATGCATTTGCTTTACATTGCTTCCTATACTTTTTTTTTCCAATAGTAGTACTGTAAATGTTTAAGCAGGTGAATATCATAGAGCTAAAAGAAACGTAAACGTGCCACATATTTGCTAAGCAAAGACACAATGGCAAGACACTGAGACACCTTTAAAATGGTCTGCCTCTCTTTCTCTCTCTCTCTCTTACTCAAAATACAGCTTTTACAAATATGACATCTTAAAATTAAAATGTTTGTTCTGAAAGTAATAGCCAAGATCATAGAATATTTATGTGATCATTAATATTTGAATTTTGAATAATGCATACTTATACATTTCCACAAAAGAATGCAATGCGTGTTTTATACCCAAGTCATATTATTTTCCCTGTAACAAGTACAGAAGCAGCTTTATTTGCATTACTCACTTGCAGGTATGTAGTATCAGATTACACCGTTAATTCTCTTTGTTTCCTGGAAATACCTGTGTCAGGCCTTTTTACTTTGCATACATAGGAGGTCCATATTCATAACAGTCTATTTCAGATGCAAAAAAGTTCGTCTACTTAGCTGTTAATTTTGAAAGAGCTTCTCTTTTAATTCATTCTATTTCATTCGTTGCTAACTGCATCTGCTGCTTACCAAAAGTTTCGCCTCTAGGAAATCTGAGCCACATCCTACCACTTCACCAGCACTGGTCTATCTACGTGCAAGGACACACAGCTGCATATCAAACAGCACTTCCACGCTCTGCCATTCGCCATCGCTCTTCGGGATGCTGATGAATGTGCTGACAGACAAAGGCTAATTGGCAGACCGTACGGAGTCGGGTTTTGATGACACAGGAGAAATAATAGGAGACAGAGCAGGTAACAAAGAAAGTTTAGAGGAAATAATAACAGAGAGATCGACAGAGAGCATTTCATGCGAGGAGGGAACCGAAGAACCCATGCGCAAAAGCATGAAAGAGGGAAAGGCAAAGGGGAGCTAACGCTGTACTTGCTGCTTTACAACACAGAGAGAAAGCGTCTCTGATAGGAAACTAGGTTTGGGATGGCACTTTCAAAACTGTGATTCTGGTTCACTGAAATGTTTGCTTAAGGTTCATGAACCTACTAAGCCAATTGAACCCATTTTTATAGGAGTCTGGACTTGGTATGTATTTTGTATTTGAAATTGTAGGCTCAATACGCAGCAATTTCACCGGATTTTCGCCCTGAGGTTTGGGTGCAGACAGAGTCATTAGGGATGTAAACATTCATTAAAATATTTTGCTGGACATTCACTGGCAAGTATAATTATAGTATGTGATTTATGACCACAAATGTGTTCATGTGTTTTTGTGAGGTTACTTGTAAATGGGCAATTCTGAGCACGTGGACACGGAGTTAATTTGAACGCAGCCCAGATTTTACACTCATCCGTGCTGTCTCTTACTATGGATTTCTATAGCACCTACCTGTAGGAGAGCTGATCGGGTCTTTGAGCACAATGGTAAAACTTAAGACCTGAAGAAGGGATTTTTTGTGAAAACCACCCGAGAAAGATGATGCAAAGTAAAAAAAATCCACTAAACTGCCCACAGACAGTTCTTCTTTAATTGCAACTGATTGGTAAAGGATTTCCTATACTTAACTCTGTAATTAAAAGAAGATTGACAACCTCTAGTGCACTCTTCCATTAGAAATCTTGCACGTATATTCAGAGCTGAATTTTGAGCCTTAGAAAATGCATTTGAAATATTGGCTAACATAAATCGCCTTTTATCCACTACTCTCAGTACAACTGCACAAGTTGAGGATATGGACCCTGTTTCTATATTATTTGCATAGGTGGTTCTCAGCAGAAACATGGGGAGGGTTTAATGCTCGGCCAACAAACGGATGTGACTGAAGGAGGACATGTGCACTTAGAACAGTTGAGCCTACAGCTGAAATCTCTTGCCTCAGTTTTTAAAGGGAGCCAGAGTGCTTGGCATCTTCTTCCCCAGCATAATCCCATTGAGCCAAACAGACTGTGGCCAGACAAAGCGTCTGCATTGCTGACTGTGAGCTTCCATCAAGGATTTAGACATCTCCCTGATCTAAACTCCGGCTGTAAATAATTGCAGGTGAAATATGCACCCATAATCATTGTTTTCCTCACAAAAAATGTTGGCATTTGATCCTTTCCTTTCTCTTTTTTTTATTATAAAGCGCAAACATGAAAAATATACCATCACACTCTGCACTGTGCACAGAGACATTTTACCCTTTAAGCCTCCAAAGAAACATCAGGCCCAAGCAAATGACCTAATTACTGTGTCTCCGTTCAGCGTGTCCCAGGTCAGTGTGCAGATATATGCATAAAGGCGATGGCAGCTTTGGGAAATAATCTTCTTGATTATAAAACAGCCATATGCATGTTCTCCTGCATGTAAATATTTGCCACTCACCAAAATACCACCACACAGTATTGCTGATTAGGTATCAAAACGGATGGGGGATATATGTATGTTTACGGAGGATTTTTAAAGCTATTTCTCTCCTAAATCACACACAACGTAAGTCAGTGGGAGTTAGCCTTTTAAAAGCTGACCTTTGCATCACACATAATGTCTTTAAGTTACTTTTTTTTTTTTGCAATAACTTACTCCAGAGGTAGCTGAATAGCACTCTCTGATAAATGTAAGAAACACAAACCATGCATTTGCTTTTATTTTTCCAGTGTCCATAATTTTGGGGGTTATTATTCAAAAATGTGCCTTTACTACCGCATTGAGGTAACGAAGACGACGTGTCTTTTTCCTCTTCTCTTGGCATATGAATCAGATTTCTAAAAATTCACTGTAGTAATCACAAAACGCTGCTGCAAAGAATTACTTGATAAAACCTTTTGAGGTTTCAGCCTACCTCGTCCCTTTGTTTCATAACTAGAAGGAGTATAATGAATGCAAAAACTCAGCGCAGAGAGCTCAGCAGGGCCTACTTTCTCTCATGACTCCTGTGATTATAATAATTTGATTTTATAGGTGTCTATCCTAAGACCCCAGCTAGGGAGCAATCTTTACTGAGTCATGAACTTTCACATCATTAAATCTCTCTACATTTATTTTAAACATATCAAAAGTGTCAAATAACTTTAGATCGACTAAATTTTATTTGCATTGGGTAAAATGAAGTTTAGCCACTTGGGAAAATAAATGAAATCGTTTCCTTAGCATCAGGAAGGCAGTTGGGCTCTGGAGTCTGCGTGATTCCACCCATGCGGCAGTACGGCACATCTCCTGTACGGGCCAGGACACATGTTTACAAGGACAGGAATCTGAGTAATTTCCTTCCAGTCTGAAGGGAATATTAAACTCTTCTGTCAGTTGGATGTATATTATTTATGTTCCTTTTTTTATTGTTGTTGTTGTTGTTGATTTCAAAAAATATTTCTTTGTTGGTTCAACGCTGACTCCCGATAGAAAGTGATGAAATGCCCAATATGTTAAAAAACCTTATCACTAAATCAGAAGCAGAACTATAAATTTGGGCTTTTGAAACCGAACTGACTGTTGAGGATCATTTTGCTCCTGAAATATTACAGCAGTGATCAATTTGCTGTAAAATTAAGCAGTTTAGCTCTGCAATCTATAGATGGAAAACATGTTGTTCTTGAGCAAAGTTTATGCCCTGCCCAAGGGATAAATTAAATTTTATGGGTAAGACATGCATTATTATATGCTTATCTGTTTAACATATCATTCTTTTCCACATCAGTATTATAAATATTTTTAATCATACGTTTGATCTCTTGTGCATATAGTGATATGGTAATTCCCCCTGCCCCCCTCAAAAAATACAACCAAACACCGTTAATTCATCATGGAACAGGGGAGAATATTCTAATCTTCCTAAGAAATATGCTGAAGATTGAAGCAGAGGCACTTAAAATTGGGGCTACTTTGCAATCATTCAGTGGAATAAAATTTTCCTGAAGGAAGGGGTGGAGCTACGTTACCCATTTTTATTATGGTTGTTATTATTGAATATTTATATTACAAGTCTCTAATCAAAACTGGGGGCTGCACTCTAAGACAATTCAGTTATAAAAGTTAGGGAAAGCAGTCAAATATATGCATTTAATAAACTTGTTACCGGCTTTATAAATTTATAATGATTTTCCTTTAATTCTATAAACTAGACTCAAAGCTCTCAAATTGACCATCGCCCTGGCTTTCAAACACTGGTCAGCTGCTCTTAGAAGTTTCAACAGAAATGGGTCTTCCTAAGGAAAGAGAAAGAAGAGTGAGCAGCTGTGAATCCTTTGCCTTTCATATATGAGCACTGGCATGGAGAAGACCCTTAAGGTGTTTGTAGGAAGAGGAGACCGAGGAGTCCTGATGCAGTGACAAATAAAATCATAGGTATAATCATCTGTTCAACAGTTACAATATGTGACACTATAGTGTCCAAATTAGAAGCAGATGAACTCCACTTACCCATGTTTACTATCAGCCACATCACTGAATATATTTGTAAAATGGCAATGTTGTAAGAACAGAGTTGAAGCGAAGGCGGAAAAGCTGGGACAGTCAGTCATCTCCAGTATCTTTTCTTTTCTTTTTTTTACTTCTGTTAAAGCAGATTAAAGGGGGTAGACTCAAACCCTCAGTTACAAGTTCATTCATCTGGTCAGTTTGAATAGGAAAAGTAAACAGCAAAGACATCTTAATTTGGATATTTGCTCACCAGTTGCCTTCAGCATCTGTCATCTCTGCTTGATGCTGTCCATTGTGAATACTCCATGTCATACTATGTTTTATGTGAAATCTCTCCCCATATGTAATTTTGAATTGAGATAATGAAAATTCTACTAATTTCATTTGGAACTGTGTGACTTACTTCTTTACTCAGTTTTGAAAATCTAAAATGTGGGCCCTTGTAATATCTTCATGGCTGACAGCCCTTTTCTGCTCTCACCGCCCACTTGCTTCCTTTCAGTCACACAGATCATCAGTCTCCTAGTTTTTGGTGACATGGGTAGCACTGACATATTCTTTCTAGTCATCTTAGTCTGCACTTGTTTCTTACTTTTTATTTTCTGTAGCATATGCTCCCATCGTTTTTTCTTATCAGACATAAATATTTTAAACAGGCACACTTGAGCCCATATTTTAGGCTGCCTATGTTTTTCTATTTTTGATGTTTCCTATTTTTATGGCATAGTTTAAGGTGAATATCCTAATAAAAAAAAAGAGAAAAAAATGCACTTTTCTTCAAGGTGAGATTCCACAGTGGAGAAAGTGCTGGATGACACACTGCAGGGGACAATCCTGCCTTGCCAGGAGGATGTACATGGTAGAGGTAACTTGCCTTGCCCACCGGGGTGCTGTGAGGATCAATCAGTGAATGTTTTATAATCTTTGGAAGTTATAAGGAGCTATGGAAGTGTTAAATATTATGATTGTCTTCTTATATCCTCGCACCTTATATTCAAAGGTGAGCAGTTTTGAGGAGACAATGCAGATGTGTCCCCTAGTACCCACACTCTCCATCCTGCGAGGAAGTTCTGCAACGTACGTACATCTCAGGAGTACGCTGCCAAAATGTAATTGCTGCAGGTGTATAAATGGGCTGCTTTCTCAGGCCTTTTGGTAAACTTTAATTCTATTTTTATAAAATCCCTCTAAAATATTGCTCTCTGGGGCAGGAACTGTCTGTACGATCTGTGTTTGTACCGCTCTGTGACTCAGTGTCCTGCACACTAGCATACAAAAATAAAACAAAAATATATAAAAATGTTACTCACTGGGCAGAAGTTGTGTCAGGCAAAAGATTCAAGTCCTAGACATAATAAAGATAAAGTAAATACCAAGAAATTCTAACTAGTCTTTGTGAGGGATGTAGTGCCGATGTGAAATTATGCTATGAGAACTGATTTGTAACCCATTTATGAGCACAGATTTTTACCTGCGCACTAAGTGGACGTCATTGTAGATCTGCGTTTTAAGACTCTGTGGTACAATCACAATGATCACAGGTAAATGCAAACTATTTGAAAAATAAGCATGCAATAAAATAGTGTTCTCCAGATAAGCACTCTGTTGGCAAATGCCTGGGGTAAATCTAAGTGAGTAATATTCTTCTAAGATAATGCAATACAACTATTTTGTACATTGAAGATCTAGAGAAGACAACACTGAAATGTTAGAAAGGCTTCTGAGGAGAAGAAAGGGGTGGATCGTCCCTGTGCTCTGGCACAGCAGGAGGCTCTTCAACTGGTCTGTGAGAAGCATCTCTGCTTGGAAGATGATTATGTGTCAGGTAAGATAAACAGATATATACATATACGAAGACTGTTTCAAAGAGGTAATTTCTCTAAAATACCTTTTAACTCAAAAAATACTATAGTGCTGAATCTCTGATTACTAATTTTATAGCCTTAAAGAGATTAAACATGCCAGACCTACTCAGATCTGTTAAACTGTTGTTAATGCAACTCAAGTTCTAGTCTGAGGATGGGAGATAGTGTAAGCCATCCTAAATGAGATGACAACTGGTGGCCATAGCTCTGAGAAATCTGCATCCAGAGGCACCCAGTAGACCCCAGAACATACTAGATAATGTGAGATGGGGTTTATGTCCTAACTTACAAAATATCCATCATAACTTTGTGATACAACATGGAACATCTATGGAATTTCACATTTGTAAAAGCCATCCTACATGAACTACTCCATCTTCTGAGGAACATGTGCTAAGCACTGTGGGCAAGCATGAATTATTGTAGCAGGATATTAACAAAGACTTTGGTCCCATGCATTGAATTCAATGACAATTTGCCACTATCTTGACTGAAAACTGGAATGAGCCCCCAGATGGGACAGCGAAACACATTCATACTCTTCCTTGTCTCTTGGAGAAGAACAAGACAAAGGAGGTGGTCCCAGGACTCGAATATCTCACACAACTCAACTACACTTGATTATTATTTGCTTCTCACAACCTGAAAAGAAACCTACTACCAGATTTGTCTGTCTCAACCCTGCTGAATCTGAATACTTTCATACATATGTATGGATAGCTGAAGTTTTTATGAGCATAATTTGGGCTTTTCAAAATAGTGACACAATAACAAAGCAAAATTGAGACATGCATGTAATTTGAATACTGATTTGGTTTTATCTCTTCCTGGTGCTGGCACTTTTGATGCTGCTCTTTTCCATTCTATCTTCTTTCTGTTCTTATTTCCCAATGAACAGAATTGGTTGTGAGTGTACTTGCTGCTTCCAGCAACCAAATATGAAACCTGAGGAAATATATATCTATGACCTCCCTAAGAGTTTTGGACAGTTACTTCTTTGCTGCTACCTCTGAGTTTTCTATTGACTACTTAAAGACATGTTCCTGACCCTCTTGTCAAATAGGAAAATGAGCACTGTCAGATGCCTATTGCCAGGTTTTGTGGCATTTTCAATACCATAAGCCTTGATTTTTATTTACGGCAATGCAGCATTTCAAGGAGGTTATTGCAAAGCATGCCTTCTGCTTACTTTTCAGGTCAAATACCCTCAGCGAGCTGTTTGCATTGATTTGCAGACTCAGTGCAGGACTCCCAGTGCTCCCCTCCAGTGAGCAGAAGATGCTCAACCAGCCATCTACTGGGTCATAATAGTCAGGTTCGTGTCTGCCTCCGCTGCTGGATCATCTTGCAAGTTGAGAGTTATTAGAGGCTCCTCTGTGGTAGAGAAATAGGTATGATGAAGCTCTGCCATGTCTCCTCAGCCTTTGTTGAGGTGTATGAGTAACAGGCAAAACCCCAGACCTGTCACATCTACACAAGAGCACAGAGGTCCCTCGCTTGCAGCTGCGGGCAGATTTGAACAGTTTAGCCTTGTGGAGAATCTGGTCCTAAAAATTATTCATTAAAAGTACCCAGTTAATCATTTCAAAGAGAAAACTAAAATATGCTCAGGGGCAATCTATGAACAGAAAAAGGGGATTAAATTCCCCTAATAAATTATTTGCAGATTGAATAATTCATGGAAAATATAGGACGTATTTAGAAGGGTTTGATTCCTGTGCTCTAAGGTATCATTTTGGTATGTTATCAGGGCAGAATTCCCATCTGGAACCAGATGCGTGGTTCAAGTTTCTTGTACCTGACACCAGCCAGTACCTGATGTTAGAGGGAAAGCCAGAAGAAAAATCTTGTAACTGGTTTATTCCATCACTATCTTGTGTGAAGCTTCTTGCACTGGGCAGAAACTGGAATAAGGATTTCTTCATAACTGCATTCCCAACCTGGCAGATACTGCCGCGTGTTTGAACTTTCACGTTGGGAGCAGAGATGTGCTCACTTTACTTTAAAGTTAAGCAGATGTATAGACCAAGTGCAAGAGTACGTGTCTATCATTTACTGCTTGCCTTATCATCTGAAGAATTGTTATGTCATGGACAGACTTAAAATTACTCATATATAAATGTAAATGAACATCTAAGACCTTTTTGAAAGCTGTTAAACGCTTGGCTTCAACTTGTGGCAAAGAGTTAAATTCAGCACAAGCACCAAGTTTATTTTAACTTTGAATAAAATTTTCAAAACGTACATGAAAGTAGGCTGAAGTATGTTCAAATGCAATTGAAAGCCCATTTTTTTAATACATAAAGTAGGTAACAAAAGAAGGATATGAGACTTCATAAACAGATATTTTAAAACAAATTTAATAATAGACTTTTTAAACTACCAGATCACTGTCAGAGCATATATATGTTAAAAGACCTATAAATATATTTTAAAACAATCTATTTTCCTTTCACTTAGCTGCCAAGATCTCCATTAGGAGGTTTGTGTTTCCTTCCAACATTAAAGAATATCTCTAACATCTGTAGTGATGAACAGTGAAGAGTGTCAGTTCTGCTTCTGAAACAAGCAACGCCGCCATTTGAAGGAGGAAAAATATGAAATAATGAATATGCTTCGAAGAGCAGTCTGTTGTGTAACAGAAGATGTGCAAAGCCTTTTGCTAGGTTTGATCTTCTGAGTTTCTTCTATATACCGATAAGGAGTGCAGTTAATTATGCAGACCTTGGTCAGTGGGAAAAGTATTGCCTACAGATGTTGAACCCAAATATAAAGTGCCACAGAGTATATTGCAAGGACTTTGTTTCATGTTTCCTTCCTTCCCGGTATCAGGAAGGAGAGAATGGTATCACACCAAACCATGAGCCAATCTCAGCTTAACTGGAGTGGCCATGACTTGAAAAATTATTTGCCTTTTCTCCACGAAGGTTCCCAGAAAGAAGAGAGGAATGCTGTGTTTGCTGTGGATTCGGGAGGTTGATGGTCGTTTTTCTTTTCCACAGCTGCTTTCTGTGTGACTTGGGCCCCTCTGCGCTCCACTCCCCCATCAGCAAATGGAAGCAATAGCATTTCCTGATGTTTTCATATCAATAAACAGTAGGTATACTAATGACTGCAAAATGCTCAATCATTATAATAAAAGGTAGGTACAGCCATGGCAGAGTAATAGAAATAACGTCTGCAGGAGCTTTACCGGAACCACAGTAGAGTGCTACAAAACCTGTTGTAACAGGACGGGCAATATTTTATCATTGCAAGTATCTTTTTAAAAGAATCCCCATGTCTAATCTATGACCAAAAACATAATAGGATCTGCAGAATGTCCAAGGCCAGAAGAATTCACAGACAACATCTTCAAGCAAAATGATCTCCCCCCTCATTTCAAGAAGAAAATACAAACAATCCGTGCTAAGTGTTTTAAACTGTGTAAATGACGTCTAACGTTCAGAGACGAGGCCGATAAAGACTCGTTCTTCCTGAAACAACACAAAGTTTTTAGCATGAAGGTTTTCACAAATATTTCAGATTCCCCCAAATCTTATGTGGAAAATTTCCTGCAATTATGCATAGAAACGTACCTTACTTAATCTAGGCAGGGTGTTCTGCCACTTTTGCACAGAACACAGACTTTAGTGACACTCAATCTTAAAAATAACAAAAAGAAGAAAAGAAATTTTTTACAATTTTCAAAAAAATCTTTGGGTGTACTTTAGGATCAGAAGTATATTATCTACCTGTACTTATAAATAATTTCAGTTGACATGTGAATTGGATAGTTTTAGACCCAAATGCATATATACAATGATAAGTGTGTAAGTATGTAATTTATAAAGCTAGGGGTATTCAAAGGACTATCCTTGCAGATCTGAAGTGTTTTTAAAACCTGATTCCTAATACTCATGTGTCAAAGACAGAGGCTGAAAACCACAGTGGTTAAAAGGAAAGATAATAAACTGCTTGCTACTCGACCTTAACTACAATGAAGGGGGAAAAATCAGTGTTAATCTTGCTACTCAAGCCTTAATCAATTTTATATTTTGCTTAGCTTTTCCTTTTTCAGCATGTATATAATTTTGTATATGAGATATGCACGGTTTTACATTTATTATCTGTATATATGCTCACCCCAAATCACTAATTCATCCTTAATTTTTTTTGGTTAAAGTTACACACTTAATGTTATTTTAACGTAGGGCTTTTTTGTAATGTAATGATATTTAATTTGCATTAGCACAAGTGACATACAATAGATCATGCTATTATCATGATTGATATCAGATGAACTGGCATAAATTCAACGTTATAAATTGAGCCTATAAATGAAACTATTATTTTACAGGAATTACTGTAGTAGAAAGGCTAAGGACCCTCAAGTCAACCTTAGTCAAACCCACTCTTTAGAGTTTTATATTTTATGCCTGCAATAAATGCCTTTGTGAAAGCCCATAACCTGCAAAAAAAAAGCCATTGGAAGTCTATTAATTATAATAATACTACCCAAAAAGCTGTGAGGGCTTATTTTTGTGACATCACTCTTTGATTTCTTACTGCCTTAAATTATCCCTTCGTTGGCTGGGTGAGGGTAACAGTCATACTTTTGTCATTAAATATAAGGAGTTTTAAAGCCCGATCCACCTTAGCTCTAATTGATATTGCTTTCATTTGGCAGATAGTGACCTGATTTATAATTTAAATATGCATCATTATATGCACCTCTTCTGTATAATGAAAAAGCAAACTTACTCTCATCTTTTCCCGCAATGTTAACATCAAGGAAAAGTATCTTTCTTTTTTCCCTTTTATACTCAGAGCCTAATTGAAAACTGTTCATTGAAT
The DNA here is from genome assembly GCF_000687285.1 of Phaethon lepturus. NCBI lineage: Eukaryota > Metazoa > Chordata > Aves > Phaethontiformes > Phaethontidae > Phaethon > Phaethon lepturus. The sequence continues at coordinate 14,820 of NW_010549259.1, read as the reverse complement.
TTCAACATGATAGAAAAGTCTTTTTATCTCTCAATTTGTCCATTAGCTATTATAATTGAAGTATCTGCTACACAGCTGAATTGATATTGTTCTTGTTTAAATTCTGGATTTCTCTAAATCTTCTATGAGGCATCAACTAAAAAAATATGGGTTAGGAGACATTAGCTAACAATATTGCCTAAATGGGACATTAGACTAGCACTCCACATGTGTAAAGCTACAGAAAGTAGGAAGTCATCTAATTTTACTGGAGAACGTGTTGCATAATAATCTTAACAGCATGACCATAAGGTTTGCTAATTGCCACATCTGTTTAACAGCTGTCAGATGTTTGCCATATGCTGCCATCAATATTACAACAGAGTACATTACAGGGAGTTTTATTGTGTTCGACTGTTATTTATTTGCCACAGACATTACTACAGCCAGTGACGTCTATTTATGTTAGATCACTAATTATATTTTAAAAGCTGCATGCAAAATCCACGTTTTCAGTCTTCCTTAGACTCCATTTGTGATG
>NW_010549259.1:0-14269 GCF_000687285.1 Phaethon lepturus | reverse complement strand
CCTACAGATCTCTGAGCTGATTTATAAATTACTATCTCTTCTTATGGTAAAGAATTCTTCTGCAAAATAACTTATTCATGCTGGTTTTGAAGGATGTTGAAGTTGTGTTTTAATGGTGATGTTTGTAAGAACTCAAAAATAAACTTCTTTTGCAAAGAACCCATTTCATCCCGTGTTTTTTTCACCAGGACACAGGTCAGGGATGGAAGATAATTCAGTTCTACAGCTCAGAAGGTTGGATACCCCAATTCTAGTCCCAAACCTGCCACTGATGCACTCTGTGACCTTGATTCATTGTACTACCTTAATTCTGATTTGCCAATCTGTAAGCTAAATACCTGCTGTAGAGCTGTAACATCAGAACACATTTGTTAGTTGTCTGTAAAAAGTGAAAGGTGATACAGCACTATTACCATTAAAGCGTGCAAATATGGCTGATCTTTGCTGTTCTTTTAAATGTTTTTTCAGGGATTTTTTTAAATTCCTACTTTCAACCGGTCTGTGCGTCACTTTTTCGTTAACGTAGCTACTACAGCGATGAAATAGGAAGCAGAGATTGACAAAGTGCAGACTAGGCAAAATACGCATGATGTGATTTAATATGAGTTGATAGGTGTCACTGATCTCTATTATAAATAGACTGTGTGAATTCCATATGATGTATTATTTATCTATTGTAGATGCCTTTTTGTTTCATTAATAAAGCTGGAAATCAGACGTATACATTCCCAGTGATGAGTTTTTGGCAATACAAGGCATTGTGATATTTGTCTGCAATTGCTCAATTATTTTGATGATTTTCTTCTTCTTTCCATATAAATGATTAATGCTTGAGATGTTTGTTCAAGAGTCTTCTGATTTTAGCTCATTTGTCCAGCTGAATTCTTTTTTTCTTCTCTAATGAGAGGAGATTATTGCAGTGTAAGGACTTCCACTTTGACCTGAATTCTAGCTCCTTTGAGGTGTTGCGCTGGAGTACACGACATCGGTCCTCTGACTTAGGTCTGTGTTCAACTGTGAGCTCAGAGAACTCTAGCAAGCCTCACATTAACAATGCATTTTCAGTTTAAATCTCCCTCAAAGCAGAAACTCTTATGCTGTTGTTCTACCTGCAGTTAAAAATGTTTCCCTGGTATTTCTGTACTTGAGAAAGTTAAGAAAATACATTGCTGCTTATTTGCATAGGAAAGGACTTGAAGTTTTCAAATTTCTGAAGAACTGTAAGAGGCAGGTAGTGCCTTCCATTTACTCTTTCTGAAGACGCTCAAGCAGATACCCTTGAAGACCGGGCAAAGAGTTTAAAAAAAAGACAAAGCTGGGGGTTGTTCCAGGAGCTACGTTGTCAAGCCTCGAGTCCTCCGAGATGGGTGAGGGTGATGGGAGATGCCCCTGAAGGAGGGCAACGGAGCTGCGAGTTCAGACAACGTGTGCCTAGAGGAGAGGGAGGTGCTCGACTCCCATAAGAAATCAAACTGCCATGCAAGAACACCTCCATCAGTAACCTAAAATTTGTCTGCCTTCTGCATTTGATCTCCTTATTTTCTTCTTATATGCCTTTTTAATGCTGTTTGTAGCCATTTCAATTATGTGATTTCCTTATCTGTATACCATTGAGAATACTGTACAAGACTTTATAAACAGCTCCTAAGTTTATCTGCCTGTCATTTGGTTTTCATTATGTGAGATAACAATCTTTCTCATATCTTATAAGAAGATACAATGTGATTGTTTCTAAATGGGGAGGGGAAAAAAAGTCTAGTCGGCATTATCCTGAGCCTCATAGTATTTGTAACGTCAGTAGTTGTCAGCACAATCTCCAACATTCTTCCTTGCTGTGCTCCAGGAAGAATTCTCTCTTTATTTTTTTGTGTGCGCTACTATCTCCTCTTTTTCTCCATTTTAGACACGGTGAGTGTCTTATCTGGAGTGTGGTTATGTGGCCACAGACTTGCCTATATTCAGTCTGATCATTCCTAACTGTTTCGCGGGGCTGATGCACTGAAGGGAAGGATGAGAGGCAATTGTCAACAGTTCGCTGTATTAAATATGGATAGATATTATTCATGTAATTTGACAGTTCTTGACTTTCAGCTGTATAATGACAGTGAAACGGTAGGAATTTCAGCAGCCGAACTTCTGTCTTACTTCAAGATAAGCTTATCAACTGTAGCCTGAATCCATTCAACTCATAAGCAGATCAAAACTCATGTCATGCTGAACTGCTGTGCCGATTCCTGCTTCCTACTATTGCTTTACATGTCCATATGGTCTTAGTTGTTTGCCATCTTACAGTTATTTTGCAAGGTTTTTAGGAGCCAGACTGTCTCTTGTATTTGTTCAGCACCTTGTACAGTGAATGGATCCTGCGTAAAGCCACCAAATGCTCACGTAACATAAGTAACATGTAATGAAGTGATAATAGGTGATGGTCAGCCCTTGTATTTTTTTCTCTCTTCATCAGTTATGCACTTGATCTACGAAGAGTAGCTGCTTTGTTTGGCCTCCCATTTAACATGAAAAAACGTCCTGAGGTTTATCCTGGGCTCTTTATCCCAGAGATTCAGAGGGATCTCTGAACAATATGCAGGAATCATGTATATCATTTGGGCGCGCCCACCACCGCAGCATGGTGTGGCAGCTGCAGACTAAACAACGTCTTTAGGTTAAGGATTCATCGAGTGTCTGTGGAATTTCCACGCTCCCTTACATGCCTTCTGGATTACAACCCTCTTTCCAAACTGGTGGGATTTGGGCAGGGGGGAGAATAGTGGATACAAAGAACTTTTGGCAGTTGAATGTTCAATTTAAAAAAAAAAAAACAGAACTGCGAAAGCAAATGTGAAGTGTCTCTTTAGTCATCTCATTCATTTTCTTCTCTGCCAGTTCACTGGATTTTGACCTTATGGGGGATATATACTCCTCCGGGCTAGGATTGTCTTTCTGTTTCTGCCTGTACATTGAAAAGCATAAAAACATATAAAAATGTACGAATGTTGCTACTGGCTGTGGCCACAGGCTGGTGTCCTACCTGCAGCCAGAGCTTGCCCACTCTCTGTTGCGTCCAGCATCCCCCCCTTGTTGGTAAATATGGGACACTAAAGAAAGTCAATCACTACAGACTTCCCTAGGCTATTTCAAATCATCTATGTTTATTAAATCATTGCTGTTATGTTTTTCTTTTCTGAATTTGGTCGCTTTTTGAGTACACTTTTGAGCAGCAGTAAACAAAAATGATTGTTATCAGAATGACGTAATGTACAGAATTTTTGCAATTTCTTAGCAGTAGAAATTGCTACTTGACTTTCCACTATAATATGTTGGTAGAAATATGACTTCAGGTTTCAGAATTAAATGCATGCCTCAGTGGCTCAGTTTATGCATTCGTAATTATATTTACAATTAGAAATAATGTAATCAGGAATAGATTTTTTTTTTGTTGGCTGAGTGCACAGAATTAGTTGGGGAGAAAATGTAGTTTTAAGCCATGCTTTCTTCCCCACAATTTAGGATCATTTAAGCTTCATCTCTGACATACATTAGAAAATTATAGGCTAATGAAGTCCATATGGGGCAGCATTACAGCTAAAGATTGCCGAGACTTCTCACTAGTTTCCCTTTTGCGCAGCAAAGCCCCAAATGCCGAGGACGCAATAACAGGACATAAAATCACTGCGGTGACTTTGGGCAGTTACACCATGCAATGGTTTCCTGTAAATATTTTAATTCCTTTATAACGGAAAAGGGAAACTTTAAGTGGGAGAGCGGATGAGGAGAGGGCGCACGGCACCATGTAATTGAGAATTCACGTGCCCTGCCAGGCAGGGTTAATGGGCATTGCTCTGCAGTAAACCGGCTCCTGTGAATCCTTGAATGTCAAAGTGGTACAAAACAAGATTGTGAACCAGATCCTTCTGGTGTTAAATGGAGGCTGCAGGGCAGCTCTGAACCCAAATGCATAATTTGTAGACACAGGATGTCATTTACGATTGCTTACCTCTCATTAAAACTAATCAGAATGGCTTTCTGTGAAAAATTGATTTTTAATTTGAAAAGTTAAATCTATGATCCTGTTTTATTTTTCCTTGAAAGGCTGGAAACATTTTGCTGGGAACGGATGGAGAACATCCTTCTTTGCTGATAGCTTCAAAAGCACGGATTGACCTTTTTTCCCTTCAGTTTTTGGCCAAAATTAGCAAAGAAAAATATTTGTTTGCATGCCTTGCACAGTGACTTTTGTCAGAAAAGTCACTTTCCATCAAAAAAAAATTTCAAGGGATGTTTTCACTTGCCAGATTGAGAAGCACATTAATGCTGGGATGCAAACAGGAGGGTAGCCTCGTTCAGTGGGCTTCCACACTTCTCATGATACTTTTCAACAGGACTTTCACCAGCAGCACAAGGTGCAGCAATGTCAGTTTTAATTAAAACCTTTCATTTTACCTACCGCACAGAACAGCTGCAGCATAAATTGAGAAGCAAAGGCACCACAATCTGTACAAGTTCAGGTTTTGTTGAACACAAATAGGAGACGTTACTAACGTGAACCCCACACAAAGCTGACTCATCCCATAAACTCTAGAAAATGTTGATTGCTTCTCCCCAAAATGTTCCACACAAACTTCTGCTGATTTTCAAAGAATGTCAGTCAGAAAAAATTTGCAGGGTTTTTTTTTTTCCTCAAAAAGTAAAAGGCAACCAAGTATTTTATGCTTAGATGTATGCGTAAGTGGCTTATGAATCACAGCTAGATACCATTAAATAAGTAGCCCACAGAAGCTGCTGAATCTCACTCAGTAACAACTATAAATTTAAGCTTGCTCCTCAGACTTTCCAAAGAAAACAATACTCTTTGCAGGGTGAATAGTAGCTGTTTACTGTTACCAACCACAGTCAAACTTTGAAGATGTTTAAGATGAAGGGGCTTTAGGTAACATAGCTGTAGGTATCCAGTTCTTTTAAAATTTCAGTGTGACTGACAGATTTGGCAATACAAAATCTTAAACCTCCAGAAACAGACGGTAACCCTCCCTCTGCCCTAAGCCCCAGGACTGCCCTTCGTGCCACGGCTCAGCCCTGCCGGCCGATCCCACCCGCTGCTCTGACGCAGCTGCCACCTCTCTTTTAGGATGTTCATCCCTGTACTTCGAAGGGAACAGTGTAGTTCTCCAACTACAGCGGAGTCAAAAGAATGACCTGGGATAAAAGTCAAGCCTGGGCAGAGAGGCTGACACGAGCATGTAAGATTTGTGCTGACCCATCACACAGGACAAATCTTGCCTGGAATTGAATGCCCATTTGAGTATGCAGAGAACAAGCTGGATGTGCAGGTCCAGAAAGATTTAAGTTATCTCCTTCCCCAGCAATTAAAATGGGGCTGCAGTTGTGTGTCACAAACCCAGGGTGGCCCCTAACCTCCTTGAGGACTCATCATTAAGTAATTGTTACAGGATATCCTCAGCTGGTGTGTCTGATAGTCCTCACCTGATAAACCTGAGCCGCAGGTGTGAGGGTGTAAGAGAAAATGCACTCTGAAAGGGTGATGTGGGTGGAGAGGCTGCCATGGAGCAGCCAGCCTGGCCTCACTGCAGCCTCCGAGCCCCACAGCAGAAGCAGCCGGATGCTTCCCAACCCTGTCCACCCAAAATCAACCAAGTGAGCAAAGATTAATTAAATAACTAATTAAATAATGATAGTCAATTTATTTTAAACTGAAAGTTGCTAAGTCTGGTGTGCTATGTGTCTTTATTTCTTTGCTTGTTTTTTCAGAGATTTTTTTTTCTTTGTGAGCATTCACTGAAATATCATTGCAAGACGTGCATCTCATTTTCATGAGAATTTTATGAAAACCCCAGGAAACTGCAACTATATTACCTGAAGTTACCTTTATATCATAAGATATAGGTAGCAACTAGTCAAAAGGCACAAAGGACCTTTGGAATTTAAATTTCTTAGGTGTTCTGCTTAATATAGCTGAGCAAGAATTTCCGCTGGCATTGAAGTTTTCAGAGCTAGGCTATGCTATTTAAAATAGAATTTCACACTAATGAGCCTAAAATAAAATAATGTGTGGAAGGAGATTTCAAAGTATACTCAATTGTATCGCTCGTTTTGTATAAACAGAAAAAAATTACAACTACAACCAAATAGCACCCTCTTCCGGACACTAACACCCATGCTAAACGCTTTTTCAAGTACACCGATTTTGCAGCAAGTCGTAAGAGCTATGCTGGTCCTAAAGGAGAAAGGGAGAGAAGGTAAGATGCTGTAGATAATGTTTCACGCTATGTTTTCCAAGAAAAACACAGAAAATATTGCTCTACTTTTATTTTTCTGTATGTTTTATATTAAATCATGAAAAAGTAACAGAAACAGAGAGCCAATTTGCTTCAAAATTAGATCCTAGTTATGAAAAGGTCATTTCCATCACAGTTTTATCATTACTGTAAGACTTTTCAGGTGGGTCATGCAACGGATCTGGGTTAATAATTTTTTGTATCTGATAGATACTTCATTTTTGTCTACCTCTGAGCTTATCATAAAAAGATCTTTTTTTTTTCTCCAGAATATGTTCAGAAAATAGTTTGTGGAGGTACTTTTTATTCTGTAGTTCTTTATGAGCAAATAAGGTTTATGTATTTGATATTCTGCATTCTTCAGGAAGATGGTCTTATGTTTATGATTCTTGACAGAATAAATTTAATTCTTAAGTTCAAGTTTCCAATGCAAATTTAAAATTTGCTTTCAATGAATATGCTGCCACACTCTCTGAAACTCATGAAGCCTGAGAATAGACAAATGAATTTGTTACAGGATTCCTCGAAAGCAAACACATATGACCATGGGGAATATTACAATGATAAAGATTTAATTTTAAAATTAAAATGAGTAACAGTTGAATTTCAGATAGTATTTTCCTAGCTGTGATTTTTTGCATGCAGATGTTATTGTAAAGGAACTTAAGATATTACCCCTTCATGTTTGTTACTCTTTTCATGATCCCTCCAGTGCCTCAAAAAATAAAGTACCAATATCTCATGACATGAACACAAAGCTAAAGCCTTCTTTCAGAAGGTTTGGGGTTTTTTTTGGTGCAGTGGGTAGTAGAGTTCAAGAATAGTAGCATTAAGTTGTGGTGCTACAATACTTTTTTCTTATTATTTTACATCAGATCTGACCAAGCTAAATACCTTGATAATTAGAGAACAGTAGGTAGAATTTTCTAGTCAGAATATCCTCCAATGCTTTGTAAAATAGCAGTAAGTTTATACAGCTCAAATGCAGAGTCCTTTGCACGCTATTTCTGACAAAGACAACTTCCAGTCATACTTCTCTGTGTTATGGCCCAGTTAATTAAAATTTGCACACAAAGAAAGTGTCTCGTATACTTTGTTTATCATGCTAACAATATCAAATGTAATCTACAGCAGCATAGAAAGAAATGCAACTCTTGCTCACTTGAGTAATCCCACTGAACTCAGAATAGGACTTTGCTTGTTAAGAAAAACTTGCAGTGGTCAGGAGCTGTACTTCCAATGCCCAGGATATGGTACTTAATAAGTGCCATATAATCACACAATACAAAAGGAATTTTACCTTTTTTTATCTATCATCAGCTAATCTAGCTGAAGAAATCTTTTAATTTAAGAATTGGAGAGGTTTGATCTCCAATAGCTAAGATACAAGCAGAAGTCCTTTATGGTCACCTTGCAGTAAAACATTCCTCTTTTATGGACCTTTGCACAAACCATGGTTGTGTGAAGAGGAAACCGGATAAAGGTGTTTTTGTGGCACATTGATAGGAATTGCTTGTACTGAAATTCTGCAGTTTTTTCTATATGCACAGACTTCATGAAAGATGGTAAGATTTATGGAGAAAAACCGAAGGAAGAAGATTATTTTTGGTAAGCTTTGGAGTGTATGAATTAATAAATTCTAGTTGTCCTGGCTCTTCGGAATTCTATTCTGTCTAAATTTCAGGTTTGTTTTCTACTCTCCCTCCACGGTAGAGCTGAACCTGGAAATAGCATCACTCAATGGCTCGTTAGTTTGATAAAGTGGCATAAGTGACTATAGCTACAATGGGTACTTCTAGCTCAGAAGCATTTATAGGTCTCAAGGGAATTCTGAAAAACACCAAAAGTCTTTAGGTACTGAATCACAGGCAAGTATTTTGAATCTTTAATTTTTTTTATATATTCTTTTCTATGAGAATGTCAGAACTAAAATATGGAATATGCTTTTCCCACTTGGTTTCTATTACTTGTAAAGCATTCAAAAGCTTCTGGAATAAAATTACCTCTATGCCCTGCTAGGGAGCAGGCAAAACTCCACTGAGTATCAAGGGAGTCCCTCTGCTGGTGTTGCTTTCCATTTTTAACCCAAATATAATAATAAAAATGACTAAATATTAGACTGGAGCTGTACAATCTTAGATCCAGCATTTATTTGTTATCATGTTTATCCCAGTGCAGTTTTACTGTACTTTTATATTTATAAAAAATGTGCTGAAATATATTCCACAAATCAACTAGTTTATTTTCAGGTGTGACATATTCATCATCATAATAATGTAAGTTTGTTTTAAAAGTTTGTTCAGATGATGATAGCTGCCACTGCATTTAGAAAAAAAGAATTGGAAACAGAAATGCAAAGAGGTGCAGGAAGGATGGGAAGGTATGGCAGAGAAATGGTTTGCAAAGAAAAAAGTGAATTGCAGATAATAGATTTAAAAAAACAAACAACAACAACAAAGATTACAAAGCTTTAAAAAATCCAACAATTTCAAAACAGTTTAGAGATACTCCAGCAAAAATCTGAAGTCCACACAACCCCCAGGAAAAAAAGGGGCATAAAACATTTTCTTAAGGATAATCAGAGCCTGATATCAGAACAGCATTTTCATGCACAAAGCCCCAAGCCACAGCAGCCTGCCTGCATGCCCAGCTATGGCAGCAACAAAAATGGAGAGCTCAGGTACGCATCCACCGATGCAACCGGCCACTCGTCTCACGTACCGCCGCACCACCATCCGCCCACGCAGTAGCTGAGCACAGAGGCTGCGCCAGCCGAGGCTGCCAGGCATCGCGTAAAGGACAATTTATGCTGAGAAGCAACTGCAGATAATCAGAAATTCCCTGAGAAACTGAATTCAATCCTGAAACAATATAGCTAACTTTCCTGCATATGGTCCATTGTGTGGAAGACACTGAAGCACAGTTGCATAGTTAACCCCATAAAACCCTGAAAATTTCCCGTGTGGATTTAGGTCTGCTTTCTGACAATGAATAATTAGACATCTCAACATAAAAATACATTTCTGTTTTGTTACAGTATTCATTTTAGGTTTAATCACAGTTGTCAATGTGCTATTTCAGTGAATAATATTTTCATATTGAGTTATTTTACAGTTCATACAGCAGTAAGAAATATCTTAAGGTACTGATTATTTAGACTTTATTTATTGTAGAGGAAAGCAATGACATTGAAAATATTGTGTAAATAGCAAATACATTAAGCAGCAAAATCTCCACCTTGCATTATGAATTGAAATGACGTTATTTTAAAACATTTGCAAAGCATCATCATAATTACATGTTATCAACACAGAGACAGATTACCTATTATCTTAACATAATTAATTTGAGCTTCATGCATTTATGTTGCTGTGTATGTCATTACCCGTCAATATAATTATGAAATGCTAAAAATTGGGGTTTGAATCTTCAAGTTATTTTAATTGACTGGGTTTTTTTCCTCTAAATCCACCGTTCATTTGTCTCCATCTTCAACGTCTGAAATGTTTAATTACAAATTACATTTCTCTTTTGTCTGTCCCCTAGGCCACATTTCAATCTCGCTTTGTGATGTTTTCACACCATGGCCTTCAAGAGAGATAAGCTTTCCCTCTTCAGTGACCACTAGCTTATGATCAAGTTTATATTCTTTTCTTGTAATACTGTTGGGGGTGTTTTTCCACGTCTTACTGGTATGTTCTCCTTCATTCATACTTTTATAGCTCTGGTTTCTGGAATTTTTCTCTCTTTTAAATCTATCCTCCTCCATCCAGTGTGAAAGGCAAACAAAACAATAAATGGTATAATATTTGAAAGGGCTTTCTCTATGTCAGCGTTTGTCCTCCGGTCTAGCTCAACTGGCAACTCTCTTCCCAGTACTTCAATAGGTTTGGGTTTGTTTTTTTCTCTCTGCTTGCAAGGGAGGATACGTTGCCCCTGTGTGATCTCAGGTGATGGGGGGGGTGGATGGAAGCTCTGTATGAAGGCAAAAGTCTACACATTTCTTGTCATACATAAATGTCTATCTACAGGAAAGCACTGAGGCCACAGCTGTCCAACACAGCGCCCGGGAGCGCCTGTCTCCGAGGCTCTGATGAGGCCTGACTTTTTGACACCTGCCTCTGACGTTTTATTTTTTTTCTTTCTCTCTCATGATTGACATTTGTCTTTTCTGGGCCTTGTTTGCTTGCACTGCACTTGTAGGGAGCCTGAAGCACTGCAGTATTTTCATTGCAGTCAGGTTAGGGGTGACGAAGATTACACATGCATACTGATTTATGCCTTAAAGGCTGGAAACAGTGTCAAGTGTGATCTCAGCAGAGCTCTGCTCGATGACTCAAGCACTCGGTATGGTGTTATACTCTCAGACATCAATCCTCATCCAGTAAAATGAAAACTCTGTCCAGAACATCGTTCAATAAAGTCCTAATCTGTAAGTGTTATTAGTTATTAATAAGATAATAATGGTGTATTCAGTGTTCACGCCAAAGACAGAACCGAGCCTTTTTCAGACTAAGTACTGTTGAACCACAAAGCAGTAAGCAGTGCCAGCCTCAAAGAGCTTTCACTGTAAATGTGCACTTGATAACCAGTATCTCTGCAAGCCACGTTATGCACGTACTCGTGTGCTTCTGAGAACGTTTCGCTATGAAGGTCTTATGCAAAGAGGCGATATAACTGTAAGTCCAATGTTTTTAAAGACGGGTCCTTACACTATTATATTTGGAAGTGCCATATGTCGGGACTTCTTGTAAATAGCACTGGATCTGAAAGTGGCTGTTACCCCAAAGAAATGAGGCATTTATACCTACATCAAGCTCTGCATTAGGTTGAAGTCACTACCTATTGACTGTTTTTTCTTCTAACCATATATGTGAAACAAAATCAAAACAAACCCCAGAAGTGAATGATTTGACAGTTTATAGTCCCTTAAAGCCATAAAAGGCCAAGGACTTGAACCACAGGCGCCTGCACTGCAAGCTACTGGTTCTTCTGTGCAGGTGCCTTTTTCCCTCTGGTTTTAACCATACGTAGCTGCCTGGACCTGAAAAACTTTTCCCAGCGCAGACATTATCAAAATTCGTATGTCCCTATGAAAAGTATTAATCTGGCTCCACCTCCTCTTCCCCCAGTGAAAAAAGCCTGAAGATTCCTAGCTGAGCTGTATTTGCAGTATGCTGGGAAATACCAGCGATGGGAAGAACAACGCAAGGCCAGTCCAAGACTGAGCACTTTCCTTCCAATTGCCTTCAGCCCTTGCCAGCACAGGGAACTAAGCAGTTCAGTTTGCTGTTGACCAAGTGCTTTTTGCAAGACAGCTGGAAGGAATGATGGAAGGGGCGGAGGGAATTCCTCTTTCAGATGCAAGTTCCAGTAGTACAGTTAGCTCTCAATCTTTTCCTGTAAGTTAATTTAACACGTCTCGTTAATAGTGTCCAATTGAATAACATAGCAAATGTTTCTAAAAGAGTTGGTAACTAACACACCAGACATGAAGCCATTCATACCTGACTCAGTAGTGGAACCTCAGACCATCCCTGTATCAATTAAATATTGTTACCCTGAACTCAGTCTGAAGGAGCAAGCACGTTAGTGAGTACGGCTGCAATGTTCTTTCCCTGCTGTATTTGTTCTGGCAGTCAAAAGGGGACACATAGCCTGCCTAACTGTCATTACAGGTCCTTGGGTAAGTGAAAATTCAATTTTAACAAAACACAATGCCTATTCTTTTTTAACCAAGTCAAACAGGCTTGTATTCTAATGAAAAGGCATTAAACCGAGGGAGAGAAAAATAAAAATAAGTTATGCTGCACTACAAAGCACACCTGTGACTGCAACTATAATTGGTGGATAGACAGACAGGCAGACACTCTGTCGGCTTTGGAAATGGGTCACAGTGTTCTGGAAAAAACAGCAAAATAAGTTAAAAGTCAGCTTTCAGTTCTACAGCTTTACCTATACTGTGGAAAAATGGATTCTGGTTGATTACTCTTACTCTAAGGTTTAATTTCTCTTGGATATATTCCCAAAACAGTCTCATCAGCACTAACTGTATTCTTACTTCTGTGCTATGCTTTATAGGTACTGGCTGTGTAGCCATGATAACATAAAACCATCTGTATTTCCAGAATCAATGTAAATTCCTTAAATTTTATTCTTTTGGAGGAGAGGGGGGATTCTGAATAAATTTTGAAACTCCTAGTAATGTGCCATGTTGAATACGCATGGTGTGGAGCTTATTTGGTTTCCTTCTTTGTTAGTATTTTAATGTGTTAAGCAAATTCTTAATCTAAAATGGGATTAAAATATACCTGAGGTCTTGAAGTAAGATTAATTTGATCATTGCAACCAGCACTACAATGTGCTATCGAACACAGTTAGCAGGTTTCAAAGGCCAGAACTAGGATTGTCGCCTTTTGTGTCTTATCTTGGCCCCCTAACAATCGGGTGTCTGTGCTACACTGTTTTGGTAAATTGGGTCAAAAGAAATGTCAAGCGGACACCAGTTTCCCAGGAAAATAAAACTTGAAATGTAATATGAACTGGCATCTGCAATTCTGCTATGTTTAGTACATATACAAGCTATTCTGCATTTATTAATGAATACACATTAATACATGTGTAGATGTACACATCTATAAAACCTATACAGCTATAAAACCATTCTGCAACAAAATTAAATTTGCAAGGAGAAAGCAGAATTAATAGTTTGTTTTCCCATCCACATTATATGATCTTCAGTTACTCATGTTAGTCCATTTTCCTCCCCACTAGTGTGCACTGTCCAGAGCACAGAAAAAATATCAGTGCCCACCGTAAGTCTGAAGGTAGCAGGAGCTTGAATTGGATGCCAAGTGCATGTAGACAGAATGTGTCTGTCAAGAAACTTCAGCTGCCAAACACCGAGTCTTTACTGATCACATGCAAATGGAGCTTTTTGTGTTACAGCTTGGTGAAATTCAAGTAGCAAAAGGCATCTACCCGAAGTAAAGGCCATCTGAGTTCCAAATTTCCATTTTCTACTCAGTGTACGTATAATGCTGTGGGTCCTTCCTGAATAGCTGCATTTTTAATACAGGGCAAAGCAACATAACTTTCAGTGAGCTGGCACTCCAAAACAGCTGAGCCAGTTTGTTGCTGCAAAGCACTAAACGCACTTGGCACAAAACATGTCAATCCCCCCTAAAAAGGGGTGTCATCTTATAGGCAAGAGTTTTTTCCAACCCTAAGTGTGAGGAACACTATCTGCCTGTAACGCACACCGAGATCTACACCCAGAAACCCACTCAACAGAGAGGCTTTCCAACAACTCCAGTGGGTATCAGATTCTTATTTGGAACTATAAATGAAATTAATTTCAAGATTTGGGGTGAGCATGACTGAAGAAAAGGTGGAGGCCTGGCAGCTGACAAATGGCCTGTAAGACGAGAGGACTTGAAAAGGAAGATTGGTAAAAAGAGCTGCAATATCAGTGGTTTTCTGGCAATTATGCTTGTGCAACCAGTTTGGTTCTCTGCACAGTTATTAGTGTTGTGCTAGCAATAAACATGATTTCACATGAAGACCATTAATATGACCCAAAAGGCCAAAATTTAAGTCTAGTTTTCACTGTTTCTCCTACCCCAAGACTTAATCCCAGTGTCAGCCCTAACTTGTTGCCAAGGTCCCGTAAGCACTGCTAGACAAGTTAAAGCTCTAATTTAAGATTAGGGCCTCTGTGGGAAGCAGGGTTGAAGCACGCATGAGGCCTCTGCCCTGCCCCCGCAGCCATGGCGGGGCAGCACGGCCACCTCAGCGCCACGCCACAGCTGCCATCCGCGCTGCCGCGGAGGCACGCGTGGGGCACTTCGGCTCTCACGGAACGCACCGGCCTCGTGTTGGCGGCCACAGGATTTAATAATGGCGGTTTGGCTTGTCAGGGATGTTCCCGCATTGGGCCTGCCCGTGAGGTCGCTGCGGGCGGCAGAAACGAGAGG
>NW_010549258.1:395-696 GCF_000687285.1 Phaethon lepturus | reverse complement strand
ATCGCATTTTCTCCATTGTCTCTTTGTCCATCCATCTACCCTTTCCACTCATTAACTCCACCATCTGCTCCTTCATTTATCTACTATCCCCATCAGTAAATCATCCCCTGCCTGCGCCTTCCCCCTCCCTCCACGCATGGGAGAAGGACCCCCGGGCACCCTCCTCAGCCTACACACCCTCAGGGCCAGGTCCCCATTTTGATCTTGAAATTCAGGGCTCCATCCCGAGGAAAGCTTCCGTGTCCCTGGGGGCTTTATTTTACCTCTTCTGGTGGCCCCGAAGCGCTCAGGGACCCGGGAA
>NW_010549258.1:0-280 GCF_000687285.1 Phaethon lepturus | reverse complement strand
GGCGCAAAGCCCTGGGGGCTCTGCCCTTCCCCCCCCGGCGGGAAAGGTGAGCCGAGATCACACAGCCAGCCGGCTGCCCAGATTCCTGCTCCCTGGGGCTAATTATGGAACAACATTAGATAAAAGTCAACATATGTTGTAAAAGGCACTATGTATCACTGCCTGACAGTTCCTAACAATGTGCTCATGTAACAGCTGTCAGGCTGCAATGCTTGAAAATGAGTAATATGTTGATTTATGGATATCAGATCTGCCCTTACGTTCACCGACAGCAACAGGC
>NW_010549257.1:0-8729 GCF_000687285.1 Phaethon lepturus | reverse complement strand
CCAGCCAGATGGATGCCAGCCCAGGGCCAGCCAACAGCAATGCCGCTGCTCCGGGTGTTGCTGGAAGCCCACTTTGCCCCAGTTGGTGGTCCCAGCAGCACCTGCCCCTCTAGCTTTGGTGCCTGGCCCCAGGCCCTGCAGCACTGGGGCCCAGCTCTGGGTGGATGTTGCTCGAGCATAGGAGGGCTCTGGAGGCAACTGCTGCTCCCTGGGAATCCCTTTTACCTGCTATTACCCGCTCCTGTTTTCTACTCTTTGCTATTTATAAAAGATACTCAACCTCCTGGCACCAGAGAGACATAGAAGAGGCTACTTTAAAGGAAAACTGCTTTGCCCCCACACCTGGGAGGTGGGGGCAAAGGGCAATTCCCAAATCCTTGTCTAGCAACTGGGCAAGTGCAAGCCCCTGGGCAGTGGGTGGCCACCCCAAGACACCCTCCCCGCCAGCACTGTCCTGCACCCCAGAGGAGGGGGCCGGGCTTGCTGCACTCCCCAGACGAGAGCCAGAGCTGTGCCGGCACATCCAGATACTGCTCCAAGACTTCTTCCAGCATTGAGGTGTCTCAATAAAGATGCTGAGACAACACTGGTGGTGGCTGTATTAGGAGGAGGTAAAAAGGGTGGGATAAGGACAGGACCACTGCTTGCTGGGGACAGGAGCGTGACAACAGGGCTCCCCTCCACCCTTCAGGGCAGCCGCACAGCTTTACTCCTCACAGCAGGGTAACTGTGCCAACCCCCAGCAACCAGCCTGTCACCAGCAGCCTTGTGCCGATGCCTGCTCTGGGAATGAGGACAGCCCTTGAGGGAGGTGGGGGCTGCTGTAGGGGCCCCGAGTGCACTATCAGGGCTCAGTTGTCCCCACTGGCCCGTCCCAGATCCCCAGCCCTGCCCAGGGGGCTGGGAGCCTGTCCTGCTGCGTCCCAAGGACCTCCACACCCCTTGCGTGTGCCACCTTCAGCCTCCTCAGAGCCTGCGCAGAAGCCACTGCAGTCCTGCAGGTACCCCAGCTCCTCGCCGGTCTGGCATAGCTGGTGCTGCGGCATGTGACTCGAGACAGAGGGTCTGTGTGTGCCTCTTGGCGGCGAACATCCCAACATGTCCAGGTAGGGCACAACACAGCTCTGGAGCAAATCCCTTGGGACATTTCTTCCAAAACACCAGAAGGTCCCTGGAGCACTGCAGAGTCTGACTGACATCATCCTACAGCTGGAAAATCAGGGTGTGCGTCACAGCAGAGGAGCCAAGGGCAGTCCCAGGGGACACAGCCCATGTCTCCAACCCTGCCCGGACCTTGCACATTACTCGCTAGGCCACACTGCATCTCTACTGAAAGGTTTTATATATTTGAAACAGTGCTTATATATTTAAAACAGGCTTATTATGTGCCACCCCTACATATTTACATCTGAGAGGCAACAAGTCAGTGGAGTGTGTGCAAGGCAGCACAGGGGGGTAAGCAGCCTGCACCCCACTGGGAATCCCTCAGCAGCACTCGGGGGGATACAAACTCAAACCCTCCAGCTCCTCCACCTCTGGCAAAGCCTTGTTCTTCCGGAAGAAGAACTGAGTCTCCTCCTCAGCATCCAGGATTTCACTGAGGGATGACACCACAGGGTCATGATCCTTCAGCATCTCGGGGTAGCGGCTCCCAGCCCGCTCTATCCTCAGCGAGCGCCGCACTGGTGTCAGGAATTTCAGCTCCTGGCCTTCCAGCAACTCCCTTCCTCTGCAGGGAGGACAAGAGCCTTTAGGTAAATCCTGCAGAAGAGTGCTGGCACACAGGGTGCTTGCTGCCAGGAGCAGGCTCAGCCTTACCTGGATGCAGATGTAACCTGTAACTTGACCGAGATGGGCAGGCTGGGCAGGGACCTCCCCGTCGTGCAGGGAGTCGCTACCATGTGCTGTCTCTCACTTGCACAAGGCGTTGTAAGCTCCCAAGGAATGGTCTGTTCAGCCTTTGCCCCTGACAGGAGAGGAAAAGGGCAGTGTGGTTGCAGAGAAGGCAGAGAGCAGCAAGCTGTGGAGGGTTTACAACACCGCAGTGCTTCGGACATGGGCAAAGGCACCTTGCTACGGAGGCATGTTGGGCTGGGACCGTGCCCAGCCCTGGCAGAGGAGTCTTGCCCCATTTTTGAGATCAGGATTCCGAACTTTCACAACACTTAATCTTCATCAAAGTCAACAGGGACATGGGGCGCTGGGACAGACTGCAAACCATGCTGCTTCCCTGTCTGCAGCAGCAGGGAACCCCAGCCTGCCCGCACTCCAGCCTGCCAGCTGGCCCCCCACATGCACACGTTACCTTCTGATGTTTGGTCTGCAGCCTTCAAAATACCAAGGACAACTTCTCTGAGCTCCTGGATAGGCTGGAGAAAAAGCAGAACATGGGTACAGGCAGGCCTCACTTGGGAATGGAAAATGGAGTTACAACTGAATAGGAGAAAAGGTTTTTGCTGCATCCCGACACCCCGTGCTGCAGACAGTGGCAAAAAGTGCAGAATTTCCCTTCTTCAAGTGAGATCTGTCAGCACACAGGCACAGCTGGGCAGTTGTCCACCCTGCACAGGTAAATCCCACATTTATCCCAAAAATGCTGCAGTTACGCTGCCCAGACCAGCACAGAGCTGCTGTCACATTGCTTCCAGCTACAGCTCCAACATGGTGCAGGGCACGTGACCTCCCCATTCCTGCCATGGCTCTGTTCACGCCTGCACAGCACTACTTGCTTGGCTGATTAAAGCCAAAGGTGTTTCTATGGGACAAAACAGGACCAGCAGCTCTAAAGAGCTTTTCCACCTGTGACTAGCGCTGCTAAAGTCATCCCCAAACCCAACCCCTGGATCTCAAGGAAATCTGCTGGTGCAGCAGCAGGGAACATGGGGAGCTACCGAAGAGAAGCGTGCCTCACTCACCACAGCACCAGCACAGACTGCTGCTTTGTACAACCCCGTCACATCAAAAGGGCCACTCCGGGAGAGCAGTTTCGCTTTGCAGATCCAGAACTTGGCAAATTTCTCTGCCTGGGGCACATGGGACAGCACTGCAGAGAGCTCCTCTTCCTGGACACCCTACAATGGCAAGGTCCCAGAAAAAGGTGTCAATTGCAAGGGCCGGAGGTGTGCACTGGGGGAGCAGTCAGCGTGTAACCACTCTCCCAGAGCTCTCTAGGAGAGGGAATCTCTGAAGAGGCTGGTTTTTGCAAGTCTTCTACATGACCATGGACAGACAATACCTTTCCTGCCTCTCTTTTCCCCTTGGTAAAATGAGTCCCGTATTTCAGAGGGATGTCAAGGGATAGCCTCTTCAGTCCTGGCACTATCGGAGCCACTAAGCCCCAGAGCAGGGCTAGCGGTTGGCATTCTAAGAGGCGATACTTCACAGCAGCTGTGAGGTTCACCACAGACCTATCTCAAGCTGTGAGGTCCACCAGGGATGTACCTTAAGCTGGCTCAATCAGCCTGGGCTGCTGCCACAGAAATTCCTGCTACAGACTGGCCCCGGAAATCCCTGCTGCAGACTGCACTGCCAGGTACCAGGACACTGGCAATGACACATGCAAGCCCCATGACTGGGTATTCCTCCGTTTTCCCCATTAGCACATCTCACTGCGCCTCTTTGGCCTATCTGTAATTCCATGAGGACTTTTACTTTTCCTACACGTGGTGTTACCCTTCCCCTCTGGCAACCGCAGCCAAGCGAGCAAGAATTCTTGCTCCAAACCCTTCTGTGCTGTTGGGTGGATGTGGCCATCATCTCCTGGGATGCTCCAGGAGAAGAGGAGCCCATTCAAGCAGCTCCTTTCCTATTCCCACCTCCTCAACGAGCTTCAGGCACTCAGTTAATACGTTGTTGATCTTCTCCAGGGAGAGCTGTTCTGGTTTCTCTTGCTTCTCTTTCTCCTTGACATTTCTCCAGGACAGCTTCACTGGCTTCTTCTGAAGCAGCATCATAGGTGGCCGCTTGTATGTCTTGCCTTTGGATGCCAACCATTCCTCCAGCTGTTTTCTGTCAAAGGACCAAGGGATCACTGTTACCACCCCATCAGACCACCAGCACTTGCCAGGCTACTGTTTTCCCTTGGAATCTCCCTCTAGCCAGCTTCAGCTGCTCAGGAAGTAGCAGCACATCTATCCTAAAATGCATCTGAGCTCCAGGCTGGGAAAGGAAATCCCTCTCAAGTTTAATTGTCCCTTGAAGATTCGACAGGACAGTGGCCACACACTCTCCTCCTGCTTGATGAATTGGTGGGAGGAACCTAGTGTACCACCAAATCTCATCCCCACCCTCCTCTTTTCTGGGGCGTCAACCTCCAAACAGGCATTCAATGACAAGTGGACCTGGTTTTCAGCAGGTTGGTGCTTGTTCACCCAGTTAAACACTTTAAACTCTGCTGTCCCCTGGAGGCGAGGACAGAGTCGGCCAAATCTGCTACTTACTTACGGTCCGCAGCTGATGGGGTCTTGGGAACACGCCTAACCTGTACTCCACTTGCCTTTGGCAGCTCTGGTTTAAGCATCTCTCTCCTACTCCTAAAATCACTCTCAATTGCTTGAGTTTTGGAGCTGTGCACGCTGCGAGGCTGGTTTTGGGGGACTGTCACGCGGGATGTTGCTCTCTGTCCATGAGGCACCACCTTCACATCCTTCCTATCCACCTCCCTGTTAGCAATGGGCCTTTGCCATTGCACGGTGCCACCCGGTTTCAGGGTGGATTTCAGGTTTGTGGTCCCCTGGGACCTGCTGGAGGCTGGAGGCTTTATGGGAGATCTTTTCATTTGGGAGGGTCTACTGTGGTGCTTAAGACTTCCCATTGGACGTATGCCGAGTGGCTTTCCTATGGGTTCCCTTGCCATATTATTTTTTTCCTGGTTTGCCCCTGTTTTTTTATGTAGCAAAGTAGAAGCAGTAAGTAATGGAGGGCGCTGCAATGGCTGAGTTTTGATACTTGGTTTTTGAGATGTGCTCTTTGAGCCTGGCAGGGTTTTCCTGAATTTATCCTGAATCGGCTCTTCCTCAGCCTGGCAGCTATTAATTCTGTCCTTTGGGCCCATGATGGTTCTTGACATTGTAGCTGAGCTTTGCCTGTGAGCCAAGACTCTCTTGCTCCCAAGATTGTTTCCATCAGACTGAAAAACCCTTTTCAGCACAGGATATGTAGAGGCTTGTGCTCGGACATTTTCTTTGTTGCAGACCAGCCTGTCCTGCAGGCACTCATTTCGGCAGCCAGGTGCCCCAGGAGGGGGGTGGTCATTTCCAGTCTGAGGTGCTGCAGCAGTGACAGTCTCCTGTACAGGCTTCTTCTTCCTTTGTGGATTTATGTGACCAGAGGTTGAAGTTGGGAGCCTCCCTCTGGGCTGTTTAGGGTGGCTTATGCTTGACAGGAGCCCCACGGGAAGCTTTGCACTCTTTCTCGGCTGCTCTGGACAAACCACCACTGCTCTCTGGGATGCATTTGAAGACTTCTGCTGAGCAGCGTGGCCAGCATGCTGTGTGGATTTGGCACCAAGCTTGCCATCCCTCTGAGTGCCCTTCTCCACATTTCTGAGAACACCCTTCTTGTTCCTGTCAACCTGGAGAGACAAAGCAAACCTCAGTCCTGAGGAGAGCTCACAGCTTGGTCAAACCCTGACAGCTCGCCCCGGCCCCAGATATGCTAGCACAGAGGACGTCCACATGAAGGCCCATGGTGACAAAACAGTTGTCAAGAGACCAGCAACACAACACCCACCAGTGCATTGGCACAGGATGAGTCTCCCACACTAAGTTCCTCTGAAAAATAATTAGCTGACTTATTACCAGCTATTAGCAGTCTGTTGACTACACCCCACTGGGGTCAGGAACTCACTACCCTGATTTGGGTACCCTGTTCTGTCCAGACTCGCTTCAAGTATGAAATACAAAACTAGACTCAAAAGATTTCTACTTACATGCTCTGGTTTAGAAACTGGTTTTAAGAGTGGATTCAGGCGATTCATCTGGTCCTTTAAAAAGGGTCTGTAGGAAGTCAAACAAGATATCAGGTTACTTAGCAGCTGTTGCAGAAAAGGTTGAAGATCTAAAATGCTGCTGGGTGTCTCAGTCACAGGAGCGTATGAGAAACTTCTGGAAATCAAAAAGCCGTCACAGAATACCACATAACGTTAACACTTTTTCTTTTGCTTCGCAACAGAAAAGCAGCACAAAACATCCAAGGTTGTCACAAAATTTACAGCTTCTGCTGACAACAAAAGTAATCAAAATGGTTCCTGCAGGCAGGGAGGCCCGGCAGGCAGGAGACGGCAGTATGTTTGGAGGGCTCCTGATGGTGTCCTGACATCCCCCACATGCCACAGCCAGCTGAGGTGCATCCGAGTCAGCTGGTGCCGTGCTGCAGATCACCGCAGTGCCTCAGAGCGCATTGGCCAGGGTTTACTTCGCCACCGATCGGGGAGTCCCTCAGCTGCCCAGGCACTGGCAGCGAAGCGGGGAGGTGGGACAGCAGCCCTGGCTTCTTGGCTGCCCCCATCCTGTCCTCCTCCCCGAATTGGAGCCCTCTGACAACAACCAGCTGTGAGGTTCTCCCACCCCTCTACTCCGGAGCTAGCAGCTCAGCTGTTAGCGAAGATTAATGCCTGTGCAGATATTTTTCCATCATGAAAGAGCCTGGAGGGTTAGGGTATTGTCCTCTGTTTTACGCAAGTGGTGTACTATGCCATAAAGAAAGATCATGAATCTTCTCTCCTCGATTCTGTTATATTAGTGGTGTTTTCCAGACCCTGGCACCAGAGACCACTTGGCTCTTTCTGGTCTCTGATCCTGCTTTCCTTTATCTTCTCCCTGTGGAGAAGTTTTAAGGTTTCCTTTGCACTACAACGTCATGACAAATACTGCAATGGGGAGTCTTTCAAGTGTTCAGGTTTGCCAAGTGCATCAGCAGTTTCAATTAGAAGCTTTGCAGAGATGTGCCTCACTACCCGCAGCCTTGCGAGAGGCTGCTGCGCTCACAGCAGCACGTCTGCATGCAGCCCAGCTCCAGAGGAATCGAGCAAGACAGCAAAGGGGGCCCAGAGCCAGGTAACTCATTTAACAAATGGTTCCATCTATTTCCTTTTAAAGGCACTGCAAATGCACCTTCTTAATATTAAGCTATTCCAGAAGGCCACTGAAAGCTACCATTAAAAAGCAGCAGTGATATTTGAGCTCCTGTTTCTTCAAGACTCAGTTAGGAAGCTGAGTTATTGGTAAAAAGGGCCCATTCTGCAAGACCCAAGAGCTGAGATGAGAAAGCTTCATGGAGACTCAGAAAATACCCAGAAAAGACAATATCAACCAGCAGGAAATGTCAACACTCAAACCATCCTTTTGCTCCTGCTGCCAGTAACTCTACAGAGTGCTGCCAGCATGCTGTGGGCACAGAGCCATCCCTGGTCACTGCCTCGGCAGCGAGGCACTGGCAGAACGCGATTCTCTGTATGCTAGTGAATCGCTGTGGAGATAAGGCAGACACTGGCAAGCCGGGAAGAGTCAGCTTTACCTTGGCAAATCACAGAGTGATTTGGGTTGGAAAGGACCTTTACAGATCATCTAGTCCAACACAGCATCCTCCTGACTTACTTTGCACTCGGGCATTTCACTTTTTCTTTGGCTGCTAGGTACTCCTGGAGCCATCTTCTCCGCTCTCCTGCAGAGATGGTAGGAAATTGTAGCGCACACACTACCACCTTGGTATTTGGAGCGCTGATAAGAATGAATTTCTCTTACGTTCACAGCATTACCATTCAGGTCCCCTGAGCTCCCAGCCTGAGCCTGGCAATGCTATTCCCAGAGCGTTTCTGTGCACGTAGTATTGCCCAGAGGCTCATCAGCACGTAAAGACCAGAGCTCTCTGACACTCATGGCATGAAGATGCTCAAAACTTCAGTTGTGTGGGGCTTAGTTAATTGGCAGAGAGAAAGGGAAGATGCTGGTAATGATCCTGCTTCAGCTATGTATCCCGTAAGCCTGTACTCTGCCATGGCCAAGCTGTCTGCTAACACAGGCAGGTGGGAAAAGTGAGAAGCATCTCAACGGGGAGGGTGGGGAGGGGATACCTCTGACAACGCCAGTTTGGCTGAGGGCTGTGGTACTGGGGCATCTTAGGACAAGGACAGCCAGGCCTGGCTGGAGTCCAGCATCGCACCGTCCTCAGGGCTTCACCCCTGTCCCTAAATCTGTCTTACCCTCATCTGATAGCCCACATGCCTAGGGCTCTGAGGGCACTTCAGCTCCTCGTCCTGCCAGCCCTCTACCCCCAAGCCACCCTCTTCCCTTGACGCTGCACCCCAAGGCTTCCACAGAGCCCCAAGAGCAGTGTGGCACCACCGGGTGCCCGCAGTCTCCCCAGCACTCCAAGGCACGCCCCAAACCGCTCCACACTGCCTGACCTCCCAAACCACGCCAATGCGCCCATTTCATGGGTATCCCCCGCGCACCCTTTTGGGTACACAACACCCTCACCCCCACAAACCGCCCCAATGTTCCTCCCAAAGTCCCAGCAGCCACCCAGACCGTCCCTGCCCCTCCACTCCACCCCAAAGGCAGGCCCACCCACTCCGCAAGGCTACCCAAGCCTACCTCGGATCACTCTCGGCCCACTACCCCCCATATCACCCCCTGGCCCCCCAAGCACCCTTCATTCCGCGGGCACTCGCGATCTTCTCTATCACCACAGGGTGCTCACAGATCACTCCCAGCCCGTACCCAGCGGGG
>NW_010549256.1:958-1175 GCF_000687285.1 Phaethon lepturus | reverse complement strand
AAACTGGGAGAAAGATTGACTGTAAAGGGGAGAATCCCGTCTATAGATCCAGCCTGAAGAGGGTTTTGCCACTGTTAACAGCGGGGTGCTGGGGGGGCTGCGGAGGGGGTGCCCGTGGCCCCGGGCGTCCCCAGCCCTGCTGTAAGGGCATTTCTTCCAGCAGCGCTTGCCCTGCCCAGGTGGCAGCCGGGGAGGAGAACGGGTTGTATCAGCACTT
>NW_010549256.1:0-336 GCF_000687285.1 Phaethon lepturus | reverse complement strand
GGGTGGATCTGAATCCATTTTTCTTGAGTTCGGAGGGGTCAGTGCTGTGGATTTTTTTTTCCCCTCTTATTCCTAGTGGATGCTCCAGTTTGAGGTTAGAGAGAAGATGGATGTGCAGGACAGTGCCAGCAAGGCAAGCGATCCCCCCACTACTTTCCCCATCCCATCTCAGAGGAGCCTGAGATTTACTACCAGAAATTGCAAAACCGCAAACCCATTTTATTCAGGGAAGAGAAAAGGGGTGCAGTATCCCCCCATTAATCAGAATACGCTCTACAGAGACTCTGATGTGATGCTGCCAACCAGCAATCACCAGGCATCCCCGAGAGGATGGTG
>NW_010549255.1:43003-50917 GCF_000687285.1 Phaethon lepturus | reverse complement strand
GGGGAGGGCGGCCGGGGCCGCCCCACCAGGCCACCCCGCTCTGGGTGCAGGTGGGCAGTGCCCTCCGTCGTCTGGGTGCTGGGCGTAGGACTTAGCCGTCCCATAATTTGTGCCTGAAGTAGCACATAAATGGCGTGAGCCACATTGTGCTTTGAGGTTCTTATTGCTAACGTCTTCATGGGGAAAGAGAGGAGAAAATGGCTGTGAGCACGGTGTGCCAGATATCCCAATGACTGTTAAAGGAACACATAAAGTTCACAAATCCGCAGAACAGTGGGGTCAAAGACAAAGTGTTGCTCTTAAGAAAGCTAAATTAACAGTGAAAGAAAACTTAAAGGTGACCGGCAAAGGAGGTGAAATCGTAACTCAGTTCCACGCACTGCCTCTTCCTGATCTGCACAGAAGTCGGGGGAAGATGATGATGATTAATCATCTCACTTGTTCTTCGCATTAAAAATGCACGTTTTGTCCATTATGGAAAAGCTGGGGGATGTGTGAAGCTCTGACATTACAACAGATGAAGGAGAGAAGTTGATCATTTTGGAGGAAGAACCCTGCCTAGTCAGACCGCTAGGCAGGACTTGCTGGTACTTACTAACCCTTTCAACTAATTGGAGCGTGAACAACCTGGTTTAAGACACTACAGCTCATCTGCTTTAAGATATGTGTGCTTATAATACATCATCTTTGAGATACGGTGTGGTTCCTTTGTCAAAATGCAGTGAAGATCAAATACTACAAAGTGATAAAATAGCACAAGGGGAAAACAATAAACTGGCCATCTAATAATCATGTAGGGTTAAAAAGAGGAACATTTTCTACTTCTTAAGAGGCTTCTGCTGACTGTAAAGACTGGTCCAGAGGCAGTCGTTGCAGGATTAAGACCTAAATTTTCTCAAATGCAGTATTTCATTTCAATGTAGCCGGGGGGGGAAGTTTAAAAATTCTAGATTTTGGAGATACCATCACTTTATTTTTTGTACTAAACTTGCTGCCTTCGATTGATTTTTAAAAGAGCTCAGAGTTTGGCCCACATTCAGACTATGAAGTTAGTGTTTTGTCTTCCAAATCCATTTTTAAAATCTGGTAATAATCCAGATTCATTTCTCACATGTGTTGCTTCTAGTTCCAGATTTGCAATATGGAAAGAATTGATAAAATCAAGGAAATGCTAGTCTTCAAGAATGCCTGGCTTTTAATTTAGCACTTAAAATGAAGAATTTATGTGACATGTGACAGAACGATGACTACTTCCAAAAACATCTGAACAGCTAAAATTGTAGGTCTGAGATTGATGATATACCTGTAGATTTCCTTTTCACCTGGGAAATAACTGTAATATTTTTTTAAAATCCATCTATCTAGATCTGTAGAGAAATCTGTACTGTTTGTGAAAATACCTTTAGGTGGATTTCAAAGAATTTCATGTAGTCATTTTTTATGTTGATACATATTTCTTTAATGAAGCTAAGACTATTCTTTTGTGCTTCCAGGATGTGAGAAAACCAGTTCAATCTGTTGTACAAGACCCTGACCCTGCAAATATTTAAGCTGCTGAGGAATGTTACTCATTTGAATAGTCCCATTAAGCAATTCATAGCATGTTTACAACTCATTTCGAACATGGTTATACCTCAGCTTTAGGACTCGTCAGCGTATTGGTGTTTCATGACATGAGTCCTTAATGTATTTCCACAACAGAAGTGTCTCAATACCACATTAGAGAGCAAAGCCGTGTTAAGGACTGGTATCCCTCAAGTGATGGGTAAATGTCATTCTCCCACTGACAGCTCTACCACTGCTCCTCATATTCTGCAGCGTGCTGACCTGAAAGCCTGAGAGGATCAGTAAAGGGTCCTCCCCAAAAAACCAGAAATGGGGCCATGAAGTTCCTTCTGTTTTCCCCATAAATAAAACCAGAGGGAGTATGTGAATAATTACAATTTAATTAAAAATCCCATTTGAACTTACAGTAAGTGGAACCAAAACTCTGTCAATCTGCAGCACTTGAACATCCCGCTGAGAAGCAGGAGGACAGCTCAAAAGCTGGCCCCTATTTACTAATCCTTTATGTATCCCAAAGCAAACCAGTAGCCACTCCGTAGAAACCAGTGACCTACACTTTGGTGTGAAAGAGTAAAGAACCTGGCCACCTGGACCGAGTTGCTTCCTGCTAGTCCCGCCACCACACTTCAAGGGTGGAAGCTGTCTCTGCCCATACCACCCTCTTGAATCCCTCAGCTTGACGCCTGGGGAGGGAGCTAGCGCTAAAGCGGGGCGCGGGGGGGCGGAGACAAATCCCCCGTTACAGCAAAGAGGCGGCAGCTTCCTGACGGCTTTGCAAGGCTGTAAGCACAGGGCTTTTGAATCAAAACCGTTCTGCAAACTGGTAGCCGAGTCTGGTGGTAAGGCAGAGTATTAAACGTCCACACGTCCTCTTACGCCTCTCTAAAATGCAGTGAACTGGGTGGTACTAGCGGCTTTATTTCCCACCTGATTTGCAGCGGTGTAGATCACTGTAAAAACTAATGAGAGAAGCAAGTCTAATGTTTTCCATTTTTTAGTCTTGTAAAACCCTTTTCTGAAGTCTCTGCTTAGGCATAACTCCTAGTTTGAGATGAGCTGTGAGCACGGAAAAGGCACTACTCCACTCTTACCTGTCTAACCTAAGCGGCTGTTGAAAAGATAAGGTACTTTCAGCATCTAAGCAAGGTCTAATGTCGTTCAGGTGCATGTGAGAGACAAAACTTGAATAGCCAAGGGACTAAGGGCCTGACCTGGAGTTTATTAAAGTCAGTGGAAATCTTTTTCTCGATTCTAATAGGCTCTGGATCAGGATCAGGGAAAGGAGGGAGAGGGCAGCTGGAAAAGACTGTTTTGAAGGGAAGTATGTAATTTTCTTTAAATGATCACAAAAATTGGTGGGGGGTATTGAATATTGAAGATCACTTGAAGTGTCGATTTTTTTGTGTGTGTGTCTTGGAGACCCTGAGCCCGCGACCTCACCATAATTTCACATACTGTTTATACATTACTGACTTATATCAGACCCTATAGAATGACTAGCTTTAGATATTAACAGCAATATTCATTTGCCCAATAATTTGTCCTTATTGGACAATTTTATGCTTCTACCTTTAGAAACATTCCTGATGAAGACCTTGAATTCTGAGGAGATTTAAAAACAGGAAGTTTGGAGATCAGCCATGGATCATAAGGCTGAGGAGAAAAGAAAGCAGCGCCATAGCTTGACTTTATTGGAACAAGTAAAGAGAATGAAAGAATCAGCAGAGATAATTGATGTTGTGCTAGTTGCAGAAGGTGAGAAGTTCCCCTGCCATAAGGTGGTACTGGCTGCCTTCAGTCCCTATTTCAGAGCCATGTTTACCTGTGGCTTGGTTGAATGCACGCAAAGAGAAGTGGTACTGTATGACATCTCTGCAGAGAGCGTGGCCGTAATACTCAATTACATGTACAGTGCAGACCTGCCCCTCACTAATCAGAACGTGCAGACTGTTGCGCTTGCTGCGTATTTCATGCAGATGGAAGATGTTTTCAGTGTGTGTCAGAAGTACATGATGGACAATATGGATGCTTCCAACTGTGTGGGCATCTACTACTTTGCAAACCACATTGGGGCAGAAGAATTATCTGATCAAGCGAGGATATACTTATATCAGCATTTTGCTGAGGTGAGCTTACAGGAAGAAATATTGGAGATTGAATTCCAGCAGCTGTTGACTCTTATAAAATCAGATGATCTGAATGTTTCCAGGGAGGAAAGCATTCTGGACCTCGTCATTAGATGGGTCAAACACAGCAGAAAGTCACGTGTAGAGCATCTTATTGAGCTCCTGAAGCAAGTGAGGCTGGTACTTGTCAGCCCTTCCTTTCTTGTGGAAGCCCGGAAAAGGAACACAATGATCCTGTGCAATGCAGAATGCAATGATATGTTTGAGGAAGCACTGAAAACCATCAAGCTATCCAGTCACCCTTCTCTCAGCCTGCGATACGGCATGGAGACTACTGATCTCTTACTCTGCATCGGCAACAATTCTCTCGGCATTAGGTCAAGACATGGTAGCTACGCAGATGCCAGTTTTTGTTTCGCTCCTGCGACACAAAAGACTTACTTCATCTCCTCTCCAAAGTATGGAGAGGGTTTAGGATGTGTTTGCACTGGTGTTGTCACTGCGAATAATGACATTATTGTGGCAGGAGAGGCAAGTGCTGTCAAAATGTCTAGACAAAAGACCAGGAACATCGAAATTTATAGGTGTGTACCCTCTGTTGGAAAATCCCTAATTATTTAAAACTTTTAAATCCAAATAACATTTCTGGGGACAAAAGAAGACCAATAGACAAAGCGTTCTTTACTTGAAAGTTTTCCCAGAGATTTTGATTACTCTAATCAATTTGTCACAATGTATCTTTATGGCACAATGAATTCTATAGATACAACCAAATCCTGATGCCTTTTCTCCTGAAAGAAGGATTTGCTGTAGTGGCATCTCTGTATAGGTGAGCTTGATTAGATCCTACAACAATGCATGTGGATTTTATATTCTCTGACCTCAAATCTCAACATTTTCCTAGGATGCTCTTTTCTAGGTCATTAGCAGGGGGACAAGAATCAAGTGAATGTCCTGAGGAGTCCAGTAAGACAGAGACAACACTCTTCTCTGTTGATGTTGATGATAGTACTTCGGAGATTAAAGGATAATGATTGATAGCTTTAAACCCTCACTCTGTTTTTACTCATGTGTTTTTCAGATGCACCCATTTTAAAGAAAACCAGACATTTTCTGGATTAAAGACAAAATTTTAAAATGGTGACAGCATTTTCAAATACAGATGCCTAAATTTAAGGAAGTAAATCCATACTGAGGCAGATTGAAGAGGCCTTATTTTCAGCAGTGTTGAGCTCTCACTCTTCCCACTAACTTCAGTGGAAACTGATTGAGTAGCACACGCAGAAATAAGGGACTCCTAACCTTAATTAGGGTCAAATATCTTTGAAAGGATGCCTAGGATTCCTCATACTAAAAATGCTTGATCTTGCAAACATGGGACTCAATTTTATAACTCTCTGTGAAGGAGAAAGCTGCTCTTGTCATTGTACCATTGTTTGAAAAAGCATTGACGATGAAGGGGGTAATGTTCCAAAACAAGCTGATGGGACCTCAGTGAACCAGGGCATTTACAACTTTGGATTTTCCTACAGATACCACCAGCGAGGCAACCAGTTTTGGCACAGCCTGTGCACCACTCAGCTCCGTGAACTCTATGCATTGGGCACTATCCATAACGATCTCTATGTAATAGGAGGGCAAATGAAAGTGAAAAATCAGTATCTCGTCACAAACTGCGTGGAGAAGTATTCCATGGAGCAAGGCACCTGGAGAAGCACAGCACCTCTTCCAGTACCGCTAGCCTCCCATGTGGTGGTGACGGTGAAGAACACGCTGTACGTGCTGGGTGGATGGACGCCACAGGTTAAGAAATGCACCAGTTGTGTTGTTTTGTTTGTTTACTAGCAAGCAGAGCTATGCTTCGTTTATATGATCTGTAATTTTATGCCGCTTCTTGCATAGGAAAAGTACATCAGTGATAACAGAAGAATAAATTGTTCGCATTCCTCTGATTAAACATCTTTTGTAGGACAGCCAAGTAGGGTGAAGAGGAATGATAACCATCTTATGCCATCCTCACTGTAAATACCAACTTTAGGCATGGCAGGTCTTTCA
Source organism: Phaethon lepturus (assembly GCF_000687285.1). Taxonomy (NCBI): domain Eukaryota; kingdom Metazoa; phylum Chordata; class Aves; order Phaethontiformes; family Phaethontidae; genus Phaethon; species Phaethon lepturus. The sequence continues at coordinate 45,170 of NW_010549255.1, read as the reverse complement.
GAGAGATGTGCACAGTGAGCAAGAGTTTAAAATACTCTGTCAACATGGGTTCCATTTTAAATAGCTACTGTGTTAAAGACCTTATTTTTTTCAAAAAAAACACTTGAATTGAAATAACTAGGATGATACTTAGTACTTATTTGGCACTTTTTTGTCATCACAGGCTGTGAAAAATGGATTAACTTCAGTCTTTCCTTATATACTGTCCACTTAATTTTTCTAAGTATCAGTAAATAATGGTATTTAAACAATACAGAAGTCCTTAATTGAGCCCTGTCTTCAAAAAATGTGTACACAGGTAAATTTGGGGGACAGATTTCTATCTAAAATGTAAAGTTTGCCTCAATTTCTCAGGAAACTTTCTTGATTAATCAAAATTCATTTATTTGATTTTCATTAAATTATATTTTAAATGAAAAGTCAAAGTATTCTCTGGAAAACAGATTTCAATCAACTCATTTATTTGTTTCAGTTGCATTGCTTGGCCATGTAAAGTTTTAACAGGAATTTTCGGCAGGGCCACAGATACCATGTTCAGTAGTAGAGGGAATATAGAGAACTATGCTGCAAGGAAGATGGATTGATGTCAGGACCAGCGCTCGCTCCCTCCAGTTGCTCCCAGTGTGAAAGATCTTTTCTAAGAGCGTAGCCCATTCTTACTTACTGCTTGGTGCAGTTTAAATTTGAGCGTTCAAGATAAAGCCCCACGTTTATTTGACAATGAAGTAGAGCATCTGTAATCCTTATTGCCGACAGCAATATGTTCAGACTGTCATCACGTCGCACGGGCTTGTGTCCTCTTGAAATCAATTACTGTTTAAAGTATTTAAAAGTGAGATGCATTCAGCAAACAAGGTTTCCACCTCTTTGGATATTTTGAGTGCAGGAGTCCCCAAAGGAGACAACAAGAAGATCAGAGAGTATTTCTGGTACTGAAACAACTGAGCAAGGATACCTCGCTATTTAAAGAATTAAAATATGAAAACATACTTAATGTAGAAACAATCTGGCGATAAAAAAAGCTTGAACAGAAAAATATGTTATATAACAAAGAAGTCAGACAACCAGCTTTGTCTTTCTTGATAGTTGTCCAGAACAGATTGTAAGGGGAAGAAGTGGCTTAGAAGCACCAGTCAGGAATATTGAGCCAAGAATGGTTTTAAAAAAAATACAGGCACCTGTGAAACACTTGAAGTGGATACTTGCCCATCAGTACTATCCGTAGCAATACACAGGAGTCTGAGTTTTTATATAAATAGGCCTGAGATGAGCAGATTAACAGTAATTGATTAAAAACCATAGCTTTGCAAGATTAGGGCATACCTGAACAGATCGGAACAAATTAGCTAAAGCTCTCAAAAAAGTGCTTTAAGACCAGCACTGTGGAGTGCTGAATTCTTCTGCTACCATGTATGTCCCACACTCGCCTGCCAGATGTGGTGACTGTATGTGTGGGGCTACCACAGCTGCACTGTGAAAGCAAATTAGTTCGTCAAGCCAGTTGTCCCTATGCTCAAGCAGCACGGAACGTTCTGTCAATCCCCAACAAATACTAACGACGCAGCATCGATAAGAGTGCTGTAAATGCCTGTGTCCATTACAGGACCGAGTTAAATACATGTTCCCTTCCCACTCAGGCTTTGCAATTGAAACAAGACAAGACACAGTCAAGCCAGGACATAAAGTGACAGCTTTGGAGGTCAAGGGCTCAACTCACAGCGGCTTTGCTCTGGCTCAGCGCTGGTCTAGCCTCACTGATGCCAGTGGACTTAAAACCCCAAGCAACTCCAGCCTTGGTAACTGAGGGCTCTTAAAATGGAAGAAGGTGTTTGGTGAGGCTGAGAGGAAGGTTTCAAACCCTTGAGACAGAGAGAAGGGCTGCTGGATGTTACGTTTTCTGTTCATAAAGAGTACACTGTGCGCTCTGAGGTGAACGTTACCAGAAAAATGAGGTAGGATGTGAACTTACATTATGTCTAGTGCCTGCTCCCAAGTATATGTTTACTCTGTGTTGAAAATGCACAACTTGCTTACCCCTCGTTCAGTGAATAAATCAGTGTTTCACACTCGTGACGATGAAAGAGCATGCCCCTGGGCACTTACGGGGGGTAAGCAAGGCGCTATATATTTACTTTCTAGTTTGCCTCCTACTGTCTTGTCCATTACA
>NW_010549255.1:0-42972 GCF_000687285.1 Phaethon lepturus | reverse complement strand
GGAAAGAAAAATAACAAGCTAAAGCAAGAACACATATCACAACATCACAAGTAAGCAAAGTAGTTCTCTCCTTCTCACTCTCTCTACGTGAAACCTTTCATCCTGAAATATTTCGGGATCCTCCCCCCACAGCCTACTGCTTATAGTCCAGGCTGCCGTACCCAGAAAACATAATCTGGGTTCCCTGCATCACACTAGACAGGCAGAGAAAGGGGAAGAAGATCAGAGAGAACAAGAGGAGTAGGAGCGAGTATAAGAGGAGTATTACAGCAGCAAAGATATAGCGGGGGTTAGGAGCTTATTATGAAAACTATTGAAGGAGGAGTTACAGCAGTTGAACAACATTACTCTAGTTTGACTGACTAAATAAATGTGCAAATGAGTTGAGAATAAGTTTTGTATATATACAGGCCTGAGAAGGGCCAGCTAAGTACCTCGCCGAGACTCACGGTATGGTCTGACTAACAGTGCGAAGAGGTTTCAACCTTCATCAGGAAGAACAAACGTCAGATAGGCTGGTTTTCCCTCTATTATTATTGGGATTTTACAGCAGCCTTGTGAAAGAGGTACATTCTGCGAGAGCCAGGCCCATGAATGTATTGTCATTAGCCAAATCCTCAGCTTTATTGCTGAATATAGACGCCTTCTTATTCATTTGCCTTCTGCAGCGCGCTCCCAGCCACAAGTCACGGGTGCCGTTAAACCCTGGTGAGTATGAATCACTTCGCGGCTCTAATTGATGTGTTTGTGTTATTTATCTGCTCAGCTGTCTGCTGTGATTAATTGCATGCAGGCGTGTGCAGAGGGCTCCAAATGTTGTATTATTATATGGCTGTCATATTTCATACAGATGGATCTCCCCGACGATGAGCCGGATCGATTAAGTAACAGAATGTTTCGGTACGACCCAGCCCAAGACAAATGGACAGAAGGCGCGCCAATGAAGTACTCCAAATACCGCTTCAGCACAGCCGTAGTCAACAGCGAGATTTATGTCTTGGGTAAGAGGAAACAGATTTTTAACAGATAGTACCATGACTTTTTCTTCTTTCCAGCAATTTGCCTCTGCGAAGTGAGATACCCCACCTTTTGCTGTGAAAGTAGGAAAAAGTATGTTGGACTAAATGGATAGTATTTTTCTAGAGTTATTTTTTCCCCACATAATTTCTTCCTTAATTTGTGTAGATTAAATTAAGTGGATGTTTAGTGTCCTGGATTAACGTAACAGAGATACTTCACTTTTTAAACTACTTTTTTGGGGGTATCAGTGTGTGCTGTAAATAACAAATTTTAAAAGGAGGGTAGAGAAACCCTGTTAGCACCATTTCACAGGTGAGCAATGAAAAGCTAAGGAACATACCCAGCTCAATGAAAGAATGGCACAGGGAAAAAGAGAATTTGGATCTCCTGGTCAAAACCAACATTCTTTGTGGATTCTGATAAAACTCAATGAATCATTTTCTCTTACCCACCTCAACACGGTGCATTTTTTGGAAAATTGAAATCTTCCTTTTGTCTTTTTTTGATTGAATCTTTTCAATTTTTTGTTTCAAAACAGTATTTTGACCAAAAGTGTTCAGACTTGTGTGAAAGAGTTCAATAATCTCCTACCCCAAAATATTTTGTCCCCAAATGATCCCCATATATATCCCCAGTTCTACAGTTCATCCATAACATGACTCTTTTCCAAAGACCATCCTTCATGGCCCCATCCCAACCTCTATCCAAAGCAACAGAAGGAATTTCACCTGTTTCTGAGCATCAGGAAACACATCAGAAGGTGGCAAGCAGAGGATTTTTCTGAAGATAAAATGATAATGTAAGGCAGGGGAAGGCAGATGGAGAAGAAAGGCATTGTGGGCATTGGGAATTTTATTGGGAAATAGTTGAAGGGGCACCTTGAAAGTAGAATAGGAGCCAGAAATGGTGACGAAATGAAGTGGAGAAGGATTATAGATAGGTGTATAACTGGAAAGTACTTGAAGAAGTGGTGAAAAAAATACATACAGTCAATTAATCCACAGGTGGGCTGTGGGTTATTCATGCTCTTCCATGCTCCCATGGTCCCGTGGGCAGCATCAGACGTGAAGAAGGTAACAATCACATCACTACCGCAGGACCTTCCAATCCCTTTGTGATTCAATTTACTCCTGCTTACAAGCTTATCGAAGTGAACACAATAAATAGGGTCTTATCAACTTTGGACACCTCCTGTATGGGGTGTTCTGGTTTTGTCTGTGTTGTTATATACCATGGATAAAGGAGATTTTGTTCCTGCCATGTAATACAGAAAGCATTTTGCAGGGGTGTATCTAAGAAAGGTGTCTTTGAAGTAGAAGAGAAAAAAGGCTTTAATGCTGCATTTGTCTTCTTTTAGAGAAACTTCTTTCTCTTAAGTGGCTTGAGACATGCCCATAGGCACAACCAGGAGAAAGGAGGAAAGAAGTCCATATGGAAAAGAGAGGTTTGCAAACAGAAAATACTTTCATTATTGTCAAAGGTTAGTCGTAGGGAACATCATTACGCTGTTAAATAACGAGAGTGTTGGCTGCCCAGGTTCAAAGGTGCTTCAGAAATGTGGAAACTCTATCCTTTGTAAAAGGTTAACTATATATAATTATTTATACTGACAGTGATGCTCTAACGGGGCAGCAGAAGCAGCCATAATAATTGGGAAGAGAAAGGTTGTATTCATGTGTTTCAGTAAGAAGTGCTCTGAGATCAAGACCACGAATGCTGTGATGACACAAGAGAGTCAGGGAGAAAAAAAAAGGAGCCGCCTTGGGACACGTGATAAAACAAACTGGCAGTCATCTTCACAGCAAGCCTGACACTGAAACAAGGAAAAGGAGTGGCTAATAGGGAAAACTGCATCCATTTTCTTCCCTCAAAATCTCATAAAGCAAGAAGTATATCTGAATCATTACATTAATGAAATGTACAGATTGAACACAAAGCACAGTATTAAATCTGGAAAGCGCCTGTTTAAATGGCATTGAGGAAAGTTCATGGTCTCACAGACCTTCACAAGTGTTTTGCTAATGTAAAAAAACCCAAAACATTGGTTTATTATGTATAGCTGCCAGTGTTGCAGTATTCAGGGAGCTGAACATCGACTTGAATTCTTTCTTACATGCTAGCCAGTACCAATAATTTTTTTTTTGGTGAGAAAATCTTTGTTAACAATCGGATTGGTGGGTGGGCCAGAACAGGCTCTTGTTCTGTCTCCATCCACTTTGTTGGTTCACACATCTTCCCGTGAGCAGTCCTTATTCGAGCAGTCCTAAGGGAACCAACGCACTTAATCCTGAGATTAACAATTTGCTGCACTGGACCCTTCACTCTTGCCACTAAATGTTACTAAATGTACATAAAGGCAGTGCTTGTTCTCAGTTTTTACAGTGTAAATCTGGGGTAATTGCACTGTAATGAAGAAACTTGCTTGTGATTCGTACCAAAGGTAACTAAGCTCACACGCTGCTCCGGGGGCAGATTTTTGAGAAAGATTGTGCTATTTTTACCATTGCGTTTCTGAGCCTGCCTCCGTTCTGATGCTCCGTCCACTCAAGGTACAACTGCAGCACATTTAGGCACGAATGAGTTACCATCAGGTAGCATGAATATCGGTTGCAGGGAAGACATTTTGGTCTGGGCTGGTTTTGCAGACTTCTGATTGCCTATTTTCACAAACCTTGCGAGGACTTTAACGTCCATAAATCTGTAAAATTTGGTTGAAACTGGCCAACAGGCACAAAAGCTATGAAAGGCAGACAAACTAATGTAAGTGCAGATACAGAACACACATGTAGTAAGGGTTATTGCGTAAGTCTTGTTTCCTTAGGAAATCAAATAATATTAGAACTGTTTTTTTAATTGAAAGACAAACCTGACACTGAGCCAAAAATGATTCGTCAACAAATTCTCCCTTTGAATATGCTGGTATAAATCCACTTTTAATAGTATGGGTGGAAATGAAGATTTATATATTAAAATTGAGAAGACAATGTGGTTGGTAAAGGTTAACCTTTATCATGGTCTGAAAACTCTGTGGAAGAGATTAAAACATTTTCCAAGACCTCTCAAAATGATGAAGCAATTTCCAAACGAATTCTGTTTGGAAACAGTGATACAGTCACTGATATTGGCATCTTATTCTGCTGATATCACACATAGCCTCATCTCCAGCTGTAAACTCACACTCGCCAACTGTAATTAAAACCTCACACAGAAAAGCTACATTCCACGGTTTATTCGTGGTGACAAGTACTTGTTACCTTGTGAGTTCTCAAGCTGTTGGGCTGTGAGGTGGGTCCAATTCTCCTTTGGAAACAATTGCGATGGTAACGCCGGTGGGGTGAACGGGCAATTCATGGCGTTGAAAGGAAGGCAGTGAAAGCATTCTTAATCTGGCTGATGTGGTACTTGATCATGCAGATGACATTCAGGAGAGAATGGGAATGGAAAGAATGGTGGTTGATAGTGACAGACCAAAGAATAGCAACTGTCATGAGGATGGTAAAACCATTGCAGGCTCTTCAAAGCTGTGGATCCCTCGGACTTCACCCTGCTTCATAAAGAATGTTGGGCACTCTGGGAGTCTAGAAAGATGCTGTCAAGGGTGATTTGTGCAGGGAGACATATTCTGAAGAGTACCACAGCTCGTAGGTTGTCCTCATGTCATGACCTCAGAGCCGTCTATCCTCAGGCATGATGACTAAGCTTTTATGCTACAGACGAGAGAGACACTTTTGTGGAGTCTCTACCATTGCCTTTTATACCCCTCCTCACTCCAAATGGGGGTTCCCCATGGTGAAGTGTCTGTGCACAGAACTCGAACATCTAACATGCAGCCCCAGTCATGGGACACTCAGTGAAGGGGCAATTCAGAAACATGCGCGATGGCATTGCTTGGACTCCCTCGAGTATCACCTGCTTTTCATATCATACTTGTTCCTTATGTGGCGCACTGTCTCCATGGGCTCCCTGCCGCCTGCACCCATCTAAGAAGATCCACTGGGGGCTGCTGGGGGCAGAGGAAGGAGAGGGAGGGAGGCAAGGTATCTTCTGTATGCCGTGAGGACCAAGCCCTGCTTCACAGAAATAAAAACATGAAATAAAGAAATATATAGCTCTAGCTAGATACATAAAGTAGTGTTGCAGAGAGATGAGACTTTCAAGCAACTCTTGAAAACAAAGTCATTAACTGAGGCAAGTTTGTCAGCTCTTTCAGGCAGGATCTCTGTCTTACCGTGCAGCACATTCAGGATTAGGTGGGACACTAGAGCATAAATGAAAAATCACTGCAGAGAAGGTTGATCCTCTCTAATGTCTCTGATGTATGAATGCATTTCTATCATAAATATGAAGCAAAAAGCATAGATGGAGCCCTAGCTTTGGAAAAGATGCAGTAGCAGACTCTTTAATATACAAGTCTAATTTTTGCTCTCATCCATGTAGGTGTAAATCTGTAGTAAGCAGTCTGCTGATCTCAATTGTGTTGTGTCAAAACCCATTTTGTTCTAACCCAGATCAGAATCTGACGCTTAGCCTTTGAAGTGTTAATTTCTGAAAAGTCCTGTTGGCACAGAACAGAGAATACATAGTCACTGTCCAAAAACTCTTCCCAGCCTAATTGCCAGCTCTAGTGTGTAAAACCCTAATGACTTAAATGGAATTATTCTAGAGTCACACTGATGGAAGGAAAATGAGAAATAGATTAGTGGTTTTGGTCTGAGTAATGGCATTGTTCAAGGAACCTGTACCATGTGTCTTAATCAGCAATCCTGCAATATAATTGTCCGTTTGTTGTGTAATGTTCCTAGAGAATCTTATGCTATTTATACAGTGTACATAATCCTCATAAGTAAATGAACAGCATTTCCTAAGGCTCAAAATCCTTTCTCCTATTCATCCCATTTGACTGGTCTTAGCTCTTTCTCTCCATATTTTCCCAGGAACATAACTATATTCGTTGGAAAGCCCAAGAAAGAGCAGTATTGTGTTCTTAATGACAGAGGCAATTGAGACACTTTTGGAAGAAAACCAGATGGGAGGGCTCTATTTAAGGTCATGCATTTTAATCTCTTGCTTAAAAAAATACCCTTTCCAGCTAAGTCTCTGAAAACTCATTACAGCCAATGGACAAATTAGGAAAATTTATCCAAATGAATCCATTTCAATGCCATATTCATTAGCTTATGTTAAAACACATTTAGAACTACTGCCTCTGAAATACAGGTCACTGGTAAAAAATGTTGTATCACCCTGACAGCTTTAACCATGTGTTGCTTTTATGTTATATAATTCCTGCTTTATAAATAAGAACATATAGAAGGACTTAAATGAGAAATCCTATTAGGGAAGATTTAGGAATCAAAGAACTTTTGTTTATCCTCCTTAGCCTGGCATCCCACCTCTTACAAGTTTGGTTTTTTTTCCCTTGAATTCTTGCTGAGAGCTTCTTTTAAAAGTTTTAAGCAGTTAAATGAGGTTCAATTAAATACTGAATGTCTCAATCATAAAATTCTTATTTGAATACGTACTTTGGGGTCTCTCTGAAAAGGAAAGCATTTGTAGGAGGGGCTGGAAGGAGACATTTTAGCGTTCAAGCTTCAGTATTAACTGTGCATTTGAATAACACCTTGTTCTAAAATAAACACGTCTATTTATAAATATGCTTTGGACTGCTGACAAGTAGCAGCTTATGGGCCTGATTCTGCTCTGTTATACCTGTGCAACAGCCTCTGTAGTGCCTGTGTGCAGGGAGAAACAAAAAAGGCAAAAATTTGGTCTGATAGACGAGATCAGAAATGCTTTCTACTCACTGAAGGATTATCAAAGGAAATGAGAACAAGGCATTACAGGAGAAGAGGAGGAGCTGGAACCAAGGTGTTGACCATGTTTAGGAAAAAATAATCTGTTTATTGAGCCCTGCTTCTAATCAATCTTTTGCCCTCATGTCTTCTACAAGCTGCATTACCTCATCTGCTTCGCTCTGTGTTAGTAAAGAATGACAGTGCTTCTTGGTTCATCCCTGGAAGTGCCTGCCAGGGCTAGCTTTATTGCTCCCTTATTTCTCCGAGAAACCGGCTGTGCAGCCCTGCTCTGCAGAGAGGGAGAGCGCAATGTAAGTGCTGAGACTCCGCTCGAGTGCTGTTAAAGAGTAATGAAGGGAAATGTTACATAAGAGATCAGCACTATTAAATCCATTGTGCATTCCAGAGATCAATTTAATAGTGAATTATTTTACGGGAGGCAAAGCTTAGATCTCACTTGCTTACTGGAGAATTACTTTTTTTTTTTCCCACCCATTTCCCAGTTCCTTTAATAAAAATTCAAAGAGGCACTAGTAAGAATACATGTTGCTTGGTATTATGCTCTGAGGAGTTAATTATATGATAAAGAATTACAGTGTCAGTGCCCTGAGGGCAGTAATAGGTCTTGATCATCGTGACCAGCATCACCTGGGGCATCCACCCACACCCTCTGCCCATTGGTCCAGTAGCATCATTTAAATACAGGCCTTGTGGGGTCAGCCCTGTCTTGTCACCTTGCCTGTGCCTGACAACTGCTGGTAGGACCTTCTGCGATCACCTGCCTCTGGTCGTATGGCTCTGCACCCTGACGGTGAGCTCATTACCTGGGTTGCCTTCCCTTTGGAAGCAGCTCTGCTCTTTTTGCTCCCTGATACACTGCCCAGGCTGAGAGACTGTAGTGCTTGTCTAATTTTAGGTGTCTGTTAGTGCGGGAACCAAATTAAATGGCATAAAGTCTGACATTCAGAGGTCCCTGCCACTCTCAATGGAGTACATAAGCTCTTTTCAGTCCTTTCTGGACCATCAGCTGCCTTGTAGGTGTCATCTTGGTCAGCCATCCTGTCGTGCAATGAGCAATCTAGACGTGGATCTGAGTGGCTATCCTGGAGGAAAAAAAAAACTGTTTGTGTTGGACTCAGCTGCCTGGCAAATTTAGCTGCATAAAATGCTCAGTGTGGATGAGACTTGAAAGTGCAATTGCTCTGCACCAGTGCCTGCTTTTACAAGCATCAGTGACATGGGTGAAGTTACCAGGTACATGGAGGTAGGAACGTTCCCTGTCTCTTGAAACTCAACTGCATGTCGTCTCACTCCTATAGAAATATACAGCTGTATCTACAGCACTTTTTTCCTTTGCACCTGCTGATCTAATTATTTCTAGTGACTCTATATCACTTCACCGCTCTTATAGATGTTCCCCCTCAAGTGCTGGGAGGGTGTTCTGTTACTAGAACTGATGTGACTCAAATTGCATTCAGTCTTCTCAGATGGGCATGGGGTAAGAGGGAGGCAGCTGACCTCAGCCAAAGCAATGTGCTTTGCCTTCAGCCAGCTACGAGCAGCGTGTGGGTATAGCAAGGCGCAGAACCTTACCTCATTGAAATTCTGAAGATGCGCTAATCACATCACCTACCCTGCTTTGCCACCTTGCATCAAAGGCTCGTCTTCTCTATCCTGATTCCTTAATAAAGATCATGTATTTTATTTATATATTTATTTTACTAATGGAGCTTCATGTTAAATTTAAAGTCCATTAGAGCCACTGCTTACGGAGTGCCCTTGAAAAGTATGTTTGATTGCAGAATCATCCAAGCGTGATATGGAAAGCTCTCAAGCATTAATGGGCTTGGGAACACAAAGGTGGCTTCACTGGCTTTTTTAGTCTTTCAGTGGTATCTGAAATATCTCCTAGGGAAGGCACGTAATGTAAAAAGCCTAACATGTTGAAAGGGTGTATTTGTAAGGGGGGGGGGAGGAAAGACTGTTCTGGGATTAAATCCTCTTGTGTGATGAATGTGAAAATGACAGAAATGTTCAAAACTCGCAGTGAGAAATCCATCTCCCCGTGCAGAGAGCTAAGCCGGGTGGTGTTGAATTCACCCACTCTGTTCCTGAAGAGATAGGTGAGTGTGGGTTAATACAGGACCCTCCCAGCGTCCGTTCCAGTCCACGGGCATGGAAATAGCAATTGCTGCCCTTCTGCACACTTGTTGGGACTCCTTGGAGGCTGCGACCACAGCACGTGTGTTTTAATGACCCCCGTCTATAGTTCTGGGTGGCTTAAGACGCAAGTACAGATCCTCATGCTGCTGTCGGGTCACTTGGCACAAGAGTCTCCCCAGGTGACCTACAACCTTCTGCCCTCCTCACTGCACTCTCCCTTAGCCTCTTTAAGGTTGCCTCCATTTTATGTAGCGGCTCCTGTAGGAGCAGAGCATGAACTTGGTTGTTCAGCTGCTTTACTCGGAGAACATGAAATCTTCATGGTCTTAACTGTAATTCCATATGTTTCCACTTGTACAACTAATGGTTTCATGAATCTGAATGAAGAAGGAAGGCAGCAGGACAGGATGATCTGGAGTGATGAGTGATGGAGCACAAAGCAGCCTGAATTGCCTGACAGAGCAAGTTTTGCTGCCAATTTGAAGTCTTGCATGGTATACATGTTGTAGATGATGGATAGCCTGGTTAACGTGAGATGCCTCCATTAGATTGCAGATGTGAATTAATTTAAGTTTGAGAATATTTTTTGTTGATTTGTGTATTCAGTTCTTTGGGAAGAGGCCTGAGACATCAGTCTCCATAGAGAAAAAAGAGTATTTTCTCACAGGATTATTTTTCAACTACCGCATCTGTGAACACAGCAAAGCAGTGCTGGTAAATTCTAACATCCTCAGATTCCTTTGTTAGCAATATTTCAGTGTTAGCATAGCGTTAGAGGAGCTTGAAATGCTTGATTTCTTGTTTTTCAGAATACTATTTTTCTAAGCTTGAAAATTAAACTGTACTCTTCTCCGATCTTTCCTTCTTACCTTCTATTTGCTGAGAACTTAGCTTTGCCCCTGCTGTAAATTGAACATGAAATTGGATTTATCTGAAATGGCTGTGGAGGGCATAAGATTGAGATGTTTTGTACCTTCAGGACTGTCTCTGATAATGACAGGATTAAGAGAGTTTAAGTTGATTAAACTATCCAATGAAGGTTTCATAAATGCTTGAAAATATGTGGTAGCTCTTAAATTTCTGAAGAGATGTTCCAATAGGGCATGAAAGATTACTGTTCTAATAACTGTACAGGAAAAATATTTGGAGGCAGATCTCCTGGACTGGCAGCTGAATGTCTTCATTAATTAGTAATGGTTGTGATTTTTTGCAAAAAGTCACTGACTGTGCTGTGTCAGTTCTATATCTGATTATTTCTGTTCTTTCTGAAGTTACCATGCCCTACAGTTACTCAACTTAGAAAATGGCAATGAAAATGTACTAAGAAATAAACAGCAATTATGCTTCTAGAAGAGTTCTGGGGCATTTTGTCCCCCGCCCCCCTTGAAATATTGAGGCAATCAGCAAAGCTATTGCTGTTTGACTCTGCCACACCACGTGCATTCCCTAACTGGTACCGTTCATTCCTCTGATTGAACAAGATGCTCTTTCCTCCGAGTGAGTGCATATTCTTCAGTGGTGTACAGTAACATCTTGGCTAACTTTAAAAAAAGCTAGCTTGATAACCAGCAGCAGTCTGTCTTTGGCACCACAAAGCTGTCTTTTGAACAGATCAAATTAGTCTGTGGGGAGCTTTAACATTATTGGTTCCCAGTTAAAACTGGCTTGAGGATCTCTTCCTATGTTACACCACACTCTGTAGACTGTACATACCCTGGTAGCAAATTGTCTTGCGTGCTGTCGCCTGTGAATCTGCTGAAGGATGCTATAGAATCAGAAAGACTATGTGATAAGCCATCAGTTAAATAGCCTTATCAGTTAAAAAATTTGATTAGCCCTTAAAACTTTTCTTTAAGTCTAGGGGAATAGTGTCCTGTCCTGAGAGTGGCCCTCCTCTTAAGCCATTAAGGAGTAGTGGAAAATGCTGCACAGAAGAGGGTAATGCTCGTGGCACAAAGAGCAATACCATAACTAAATGTTTGAATTCTGAAACTTATTCTTGTTTCCAAGTAGTCCTAAGGAATAGCTCAGTGAGAATCCATGGTGAAAAAGGCTCAGCGTGACGATGCATACATGATGATCCATACTTTTTGGCATGGAAATGATTAGCAGAATTCCATGACCACAGTTACTCCCTACCTCAGCTGTCTTAGGTGAATTAAGACTCAAAGGAGGAGCCCATCAGAGCAAATGCTGCTTAGCTGGGGGTGTTAAGCTAGCAATGAAAGCATTTGGATGTTAGCCTTGTTTAAGCACACATTGAGGGGAGCCTAATACAAACTGCTGGGACCTTGTTGGTAGGTATTAGAGCAAGTAAAGATTTGCTGAACATGGTAAAGGAACTGAAAACCAAACCCAGTGAAGGTTTTCAAATTCAAATATTGAACTGAAACAAATGCTGTTAAGTTCAGCTGGAGGAAAACTTCCTGATGATGATAATGGACAGACAGTCCCCATTTACGTGTCACTGCATCTTGCAAATACCTTTGGAGAATGCACAAAAGATTGAAAAAGTAACACAGTCCATATTAAGAGGTAGATGGAAAACCATATGCAAATAAAAGTTTGAGCACTAGGGGCTCATTTCTCTGACAGACCGGCTTAACACCACTAGCAACAATATATTTTAAAAGCAGTCTCACCAACCTTGCAGAGGTTATACTTGCAGTCCTTTCCCTTTGCATATGCAAGGGCATAATTACATGCCATACAATGCATTTTAGATTTGCACAATTGAGCAGTCCTACACATGTATCTGGGAAGCTAGCCTTCATATGGAAATTGCTTGCATATTGCAGTCATTTTATATTTAAAAGTGGTCGCATACACACACGCACAAAAGAACTGCTTGGGCGCACCATCAGTGCTCATTACAGGGTATTGTGTCCATTGGCACAGACGGAAAACCTGCAAGGGTACGTCAGCATATTAATTATTGAGATCCAAAGGCTGTGAATTAAAATGCTGGATGTGATCACTGGCAAGGATTTGGAAAGGCAGTGTTTACACTGTGATTTCGGTGTACAGTGTTTGCAGTGCGCACCGAGATCTCGGGTATGTCTGCAGCCTGTTGCAGTTCGTCCCAGCAAATGAGAACTGGGATCGGTTTCAATCGGGCACATCAACTTCAGGCATCCTAATTAGCACTTCCAACAGTAGGGCTGGTCACAAATAACTCAATTGCCATTGCTGTATGTTTTGATGAGTTTGTTTCTGGAAGTTGATTTTCCCTTAAATGGGTGTAATCTTTTTCTTTTGTTGTAAAAGGCACCAAAAAACCATCCGACCGATTGTTGATTACCAAGTGTGAGGGTCAAATCCACTAACAGTAACTGGAGAATAACTTTTTGGATCTATTGCAATTTAATAATAAAGCAATTTGTCCAGCAGACAGAACAAGTAAATATGACAATTTCTACTATATAGGCAGAAAACAAGACAAAAATACCTCTGCATTTTGAAGACATGCTGCTCGTCCTTCCTTTGATACAAGACTTCAGAAGAGATCTCGCTTCAATGTCTGTAGATAACGTGCAGTAGCCTCTGCTTTGAGTTTACTATCTAACTGATTTCTGGAGCTGCAAAAGGGAGCAGAAAGGGAGGGACATCAGGACATGTAAACAAAAAATGATGCAGCCAGCACTGTATTTTTCAGCAGAACCTGGGACTGCTATGTTTGACCTACGTATCTTCTGCAGGAGGAATTGGGTGCCTTGGTCGTGACAGGGGACAGACACGGAAATGTCTTGATGCAGTGGAGATTTATAACCCTGATGGGGACTTCTGGAGAGATGGACCTCCTATGCCTTCGCCCCTCCTCTCCTTACGAACAAACTCTTCCAGCGCAGGATCCGTGGAAGGGAAGCTGTACCTCTGTGGAGGATTTCGTGGAGCAGGTACCTGTCTGACATTCTTTACGTAGCTGAGATCAGTTTCACTGTAGAGAGTGACGTGATGAGCAACCAACCCTATCAGGTGGCTCTGGAACCACTGAGCTGATTCAGACCTTTGGACTGCCAGCTGCTAATGTCAATAGGAATTGTGTTCTGTTTGTCCTTTGCTTTTTAAGCAAGTGAAGGGTGCTTCTGATCTGCACTAAACCTGTCCAAATCTACATCCAGAGCTACTGAGATCAGAACCTTATTGTGTTATGGACATTAAAGAATTTGGACGTATTTGTTGAAGATTAAGGTACTATCAATCTGTCCTTAGCCAAGCTATCTGGCTCTGCCTATCTACTTGCATGCTTTTCATAACCAATGTTGAGAAAGCTTATATATTTGATGAGGTACAAAGACTAAAATTCCAGATCTGGTGATTTCAAATAATCCTAGTCCTGTAGCCACCTTTCTCCTTTTAAGTCTTCCTCCTCTTAACTGTGCTTGGCTCTACCTAAATCTCCAGTACTGCTAACCATTATTTTTTCATTATAAATGCAAAGAGTCTCTCAAAACATGCACACTTAAACTCTCCTGCTACATAGCAGCTGCTACCCCAATTTCCGTTCTAGCAGAAAGCAGTAATACAGATGCATTATCCACCGCTAATAAATGTCACGTCGGGCTCACTGTTGCCCAGGAACGGCCACGTGGTATCACTGGGTGACGTGTCCTTCACATTACACCGACTCCAGTTGCATTGACTTTTACTTGTGTAACAAACTCTAAAATGAAAGCTGCGGTTATTTTAGAATGATGACTTTCATTAGCTAGTTCACAGCTCACCTTCCCCTCCCTTCATTTGCTACTGTTTGAGGAAATCTGCCTCCTGAAAAACGATGGTATGGCAGCTCTCTAACAGGCATGTTCTTGTGTCATCTCTGATGGAAGTTCTGTGACCTCAGAGTAATTGTGGTTATGATACATCCCCGTGTTTCCATAGCAAACATTGTGCCATCATATTTGTCTTTTTCTCAGCAGTATTACGAAAAAGCCTAAAGTTAGCGGATACAAATCTCAAAAGCCTGATGACTTGCACTGGAAAATGAAGCAATTTCATTCAAGATGACTAACAGATTAGTATGAGATTTTCTGAATAAGGTCGTTTCAGAGCCATAAAAACACTCTGTGCAATACCCCCATGTTCTGTCACTGAGTCATGGGTAAAGAGTGGTAGTACTGGGAGATGTTGAAAGTCCCCCTGTGGATTTCAAGACAGACACCTTTTGTTGTGTTTTTAATTCCAGTTCAATGGGGTCCTGATTCCTGACTGCACTATTGCAATCTATATATTTATCTATGGAACTCCCCTGAACTAAACATGTCATTTCAACTGGAAACAAGAAGTCAGAGTTAGAAAATGTTGGTTTTGTAGTTACCTGTGCAACCTGAATTCTGACTGCCTCTGCATGCATTTTGTATACCAGCAAAGAAATAGTATGTGATTGTGGTGTTAGATGCTATGATGCCTATTAACAAGGGAGCCAGAATAAGATTCTCACTCTCAATTGTAAATCGGAAGTATCCAAATGTTTGAGGAGTTGAGAGGAAGCTGTGCCTTAAAGATGGGCCTCTTAATATGATTTTGAAACTATTAAAGGAAAAGAGCTTTCTAAATCTTCATAACAATAACAACTTCCAGCTACCATCATCAAGAAAAAGATGGGTGGAGTCCCTATGCTGAACCTGAAGAGGTTATCTAGCTGGCATCTCTCCCTGGCCCCATCTTCTTCTCTGCATGCTGGGGTGAAGGGTGGGAGAGCTATTACTGTCGTATGGGAACTTGGTGAGGGTGGCTTGACCCTGCTCTTTCATGATTACAGCTGCTCCGCAGCTTCAAGATATTCACAGAACAGCACGTGCTGCTGCTGCTTTAGTAACAGTTAGGGTTATTTTAGAATGTGCTTGTTTGATTTTAATCTTTTGGGTTTCTTGGCATGCCACTTCAATTTTTGTGAGGGATGTAACCAAGAGAGGATATTCCAATTTTACAAAATATTGTAATTTAGTTTCACCCAAGTGAAGTTTTTGGAACAAGCTGGAGGCACAGCTGTAGTCTCTGGGTTTTCCACCTGCTGATTGCTAAAGGGCTTCTGTCAACAGTCAAGAATGAGTGCTCTCAAAAAAAAGGAAAATAAGCCAAAAGCACTGCTGCAATGGAAAGTCTTAGCTAATGTTTATAAGGGGCTGCAACCATATATACTATAGGTCTGTCCCCAACTCCCTGGCCTCAACTTGTCTTTGCATTTGCTTAACCCCACCGTTGATCCAGCAAGTTGGTCTACTAAGGATGTTATCGTTGCATCTTAATTTTACTCGTGTATGTGCCGTGCTCTGTGTGCCTTTCTGCACGAATGTTGACCTAAGTGGATAATTAGAGACCAGACATACTGTACACAAACACAAAGCTGAAAAGCAGCTGCCAACTGCTCAAAGGGTCTTCAAATTTGGATGAAAAGATGAGTATTGCTCAGATACTATAGCTTCTGAGTCCTGTATGACACTTGAAGTTTTGTGATGGCAGGATTCCCATCCCGTATATATTGCCTCTCAAATCTTTGTCCGCTTCCAGTGGCGCAGCCCTAACAGCATCCCCAGGAGCAAAGGAAGAGAAATTACAGCTACTTAGACTCTCCAGAGGGAGGCTGGCTTGGCCAGCTAGGAGCAGAGTTTGAATAATGCAGAGCACAGTCTCTAAAGGATGAGTGGACTCCGAAGGGTGTCCAAGCTTCATCAAGAGAAAGCTTCCACTGAACTGCATGGAATGCTGTTCGATGTTGAGCTGCGTTGGCAAACGCAGCTTGTAAGACCTCTCCTGCTGAGGCTTCCTCAAGTTAGAAGCTTGCTCAAGGCCTGGCCATGAAAGGCAAAAGGGGATTAATTCAGCTGAAGTTAGACACTTATCTGGAGTGCCTACACTAAGACCTTAGTGACCTCGGGCTCCCTCCAGCATATGGAGAAGCACAGACACTTCCAGAGAGAGATTTCAAGTCCTTTGTGCTTTAAATCTACTCTGGAAGACCAGAAGGCAATTCAGAACCCCAGGACCTCTCTTGTCTCTTAATGCTCCATGTTTCAATCGGGTTATGAGGGATTCTAACCTGGCTTACCTAAGGAAAACACATCAGGACCTTGGTGTCTATGGTTAGATGGTATAAACCACGCTGAGACCTCTGTGTTGTATCACTAACTGAGATATACTGTATGTTCTTATGATCATAAGTACCCCCAAAAATCACTTATTTTCAGTTTGTTTCCTCCTTAGCAAGACTTGCAAAACTTCATCTGTTAGCCAGTAGTTTATATGAATTAGCTCACTTTCTACTAAAACTATTATGGCAAATAGGAACCATTAATCTGTTTGACCCTCAGCTCCAGCTCATGCAGCCTCGTATGGTGAATGTGGCCTGTCGTTTCTCAGCAATGCTATAGCATTCATCAAGACATTCAGAAACGTTTAAAACGGTTGGTTATGTCCATTAGTTTATAGTTCTGCACAGAGTGAAAACATTAGCTGTAGTACGACTACTCAGAAGGACTCAGTGCGCGGTAGCCAGCCATTTTCTACAATTTCTACTAGTTGTTAAAATACGTTGCAGCATTTACTGCTGTAACTACGGATTTTAAACCAGCCTTTGCAGCCTGACTGTACAACGTTCTTGTTGACATGTTTCATTTCCTTTGCCTTTACGTAGAACTAAACCCTGCCGCCTGCGCAGGCTGGCAGCGGTTAACGTTAGCCTGTGCACGGCGGACGCAGCCTCGTCAGCGTGCCTCGCCGCGGGGCTGGTAAGCGGCTCTTCAGGTATGCAGCATTACATGCTTATAAAATGCCTGCCAGGTTCCCTTTCTTTTTGACCACTTCTGAGTACTATAAATATTTTTTTCTGGTGAAAATAATGAAGGCAAGGCTGTGTGCCTGCTTGCTGGGGCTGGGACATCTGCTGTCCCCGTCCGCTTTGCGGAGGCACGTGCTGGTTGACTTTGCATTGCTGCTGCACAAATATGGGTCTCGCAGCCTGTTTCAGGGGGCTGGGGGTTGTAGCTTTAGTTTCAGATTATAGGTGTCGGTCCAGCTGCCTGTCTCTCAGATTTGAATTAATAAAGTCAAATCCAGAGTTGTTTCTTTTTAGCTTAATGATTTTAATTAGAATGCCATCTTTACCCATGTGACATCAGCTGATGTGCAAAGTAAAGGGACCACCACCTCAATGCAAATAGTAAAATGTTTAACAGGTCTGCTATTAGCAGCACATACCACTTAAAAGGTCTTATGATTTCATCAGCTAACAGCACACTTGATGTGGAGCTGTTTTTCTCTGAATTGGCAGTTTTGCCATCTCCAGTGTAGTCTGTAGCAGAGAAGATGTATGTACTGCTTCCCTACTACATATGTTGAAAAATTCTGTAATGTGATTAGTATCATGTGTGGGACCAGAGCTGCTCAACCCAGTTCCATTACCTACTTACTGACACCAAGTAGAAATTAATTTTTCACTTAAGTGGTGTTAGTCGGAGGAAGGGGAAAGGGAAGAAATATCGATGAACTTGGAACGCAAGAATCTCAACTGTTTGCAACTGTTAGCCAAGATAGGTGATGGTGACAGAGAGTCCTACTAGCTGTATAGTTCCAATTCAAGAACGACAAAAATATGTACTTACCCTAGATTCATTTTCTGGCCTCTTCCTCATTTACATAAATGGCAAACCATACATTGGAACAGAAGCGGTGCTGCTTGCGGCAGTGCAGAACCGTGTAGTAATTACTGTATTCCAGCTGAGCTAATGAGTTTGTATCTCCATGCCATTCTCTCCCGACAGTGAACTAGCTTAATAGTTATTTATTTTGACTAATCTCCCATAAAGGCTGTTCCCCTCAGTCTCCTCCATTATGTGATTTAGATGGAGAATCATTCTAGTGCTTGTTTTTTATTATAGTGGTTATGGAACATTACTGGAATGAAATTAAATTTAGACATATTAAGAAGTCTGGCACAGTAAATACTGCACTTGTGAAGTTTGGGGGTTGAGGGATTGGAACAAAACCTGTTTATCCATCACCTTCCATGTTCCCAGCTAAATAAAGCAGAGGGGCAAACCCCGGGCTGCCATTCTGCAGCACTGTTCGTTTCCCTCTGTTAGAATTTACTGGGCAGTGATGAATAATTAAAGTTCTCCTGCCCACAGTTGTTACCATTTGAATAAATATTCCCACCAGTGAAAGGGACTCGGGGTCCCTGTGCTTCGCTCGGCGTAGAGATCTGCTTGCACCGCAGGCGCTGCCACGTCTCTCCCGCCTGCGCATCCAGCGCACCCCGAAAAATGCTGCTTGACCTTTTGCCTAATTCTCCCCAGCACCGGCGTGAGCTCCCGGGCGGCTGCGTGTGGGAGAGGCCCCCCCAGCTGGCTGCCTCCGCGGGGAGGGGTGCCCACTGACCCCCCGCTCCCCAGGACCTCGCTGCCGGAGGTACGGCGGGTGCCGTCGGGGAGCAGCACCGGCTCGGTTCAGATCTGAATTTGACCCAAGAGCTGACAGCGCAGATTTGTAATTCAGTCATGCTTCTTTCTAAGGCTCATTTATAGTTTATAAAGGGTTAATGAATGATTAATAGATGTTTTAATGCATTTTAATTAATTGCTGAAGAGGTCAATAGGTTGTTTAGATACATGGCTTGTAGCCATGTATGACATCTCCTATTGTGTTCATAACTGCCTGTCATGCATACAGTCTAAACATGCTTTATATCCTCTATTAATAATGTATTAACCCATTGTAAGGCGTTTAGAAACAGTACCTCAGGATGGTCTGAGACCAGTAATTCTTATTCCGATCTTGCAGTTTTTACTCGTATGAATATGAATGGTGCGTTGACTTCAAGAGCACTGACCCCGCTGCCGCCGTAACCTGGGATCCCGCTATCGCCCCAGGGCAAGCAGGACTACTGTTTGTAGGGTCACGCCTGAAAGGCCTCGCCTATGAACAACAGGCAAAATCTGGAAAGATTTTAAAAGCTGAAGCAGCTGGATCAATCCCAAGAAAAACAGTTGAAGTAACTGAATTAGAAGTTCCTTCTTGTAGACCATCCCATTCATTATATATATATTTAATCTCAAGATACATTGATTTGTGGGTGAATGGGTGTAACATCATGAAACTATGGTCCTTCAGAATTACACAGCAGAGCAAGAGGACAGAGGCCCTGTCTATGAGAGTGAGTATCTTACCTTACTCCACGCAGGTGCTCTGAAAACAGTAAGCTGCCACAGTTGTAAATTCAAGCCCCAACCTGCCTCCCAGCTTTTCCTGTGTCTGGTGGGATATGCTGCCTTGATACTTAACACCAGGAAGGCTGGCCAGCATGTTAAACAGCCAAGCCAGGTTCCCTCTCCTGTGTATTCTCTGCCCACAGGCATAGATGATGGATGTACTTGACCCCACAAGGGGTGTTCGCTGTGTTACGCTAGCAAGGCTGGTGGAGTTCAGGGGCAGCTTGCGTACACAAATGGGATTGAAGGCCACAGACTTGATGAACTTATTCTTTTTCCTACTGCAAATGAGGAGCCAGGACATCTGGTGGCAATGATCTAAATGCGCTTTTATCCCATTGCAACACAAACGTGAATTCCCAAGTCACCTAACTCCACGTCATGTAATTATGAAGGCAGCTATTAGTGGCAAGGAAGATAAGTAGCAGAGGCTAGACCCATGTGCTTAAAATCATTCTCCGGTCCAGCTAATGGCTTGCAAAACCAGGTACAAACCAGCAGTGGAGGCTGATCTGCTTCAAGGCAGCTCTGTGGCTGCTGTTAGGTGACAAGGACAAGGTGAAAGAAACACCTGAGTAAACATTCTGGGGACCATCGGGGAGCTGGCAAGCACCTTGTGATGTTCAAGTGCTTTTTTTCCACGGAAAGGTCAGAGCAGACAGTTAACAGTTTAACCACTACGGGTTTGGCGTCTATTTTTATGAACTGATTTATGGCGAAAGAAGGTAGAGCACATCAGGAAACTGCAAACTGGAAGGGAAAAGGCGCTGTGACAACCTGAGAACCGACAAGGACAGACGTGACGCTGGGACTAGCCCTGGCTACACAACGCAATTCTCTCCTGAGGTACCTGGCCCTGCTCTGGATAAACTTGCTTAGATATTGCTGGCCGTGTAACAGGGTGTCCATGCAGCTATGCCGCAGGCAGGGCAGCTTGTCCAAAACTAGTTGGGATATCTCTGCCCTGCACTGATGCATGCGGAGGCATCACGACTCGTGAGGTGGCACGTGCTCTCAGCATCTCCATAACTCTTGCTGCTTCTTTCATACGATGGAGGCAAATATACCAGCTCATCTCAATGGGCTTCTATAAGAAATAATGAAATATTGACCACCTCTCAGCAAACTTGCCGTAGATTTAACTCCAGTGAACTAAAATTCAGCATTAATTTTTTTAGTTCAATCCTCTGGACACTAAACAGGCTATAGGAGAGTGAATTTCTTTGTATTGGCTTACAAACATAATAGCTGCATGGTTAATGGTCCTGGATGACCTATACATTTTCTACCTGTTAAGCATGTTGCTTAATTCTTCTACATCTGCATCCCTTTAACCCTCCCAATCCAAAACCTAATAATGGTATCTCAATGTTCAGTTCCAAATAGGAAAGAGAAAGCAACGTCAAACAAGACCAAAACTGGTAATAAATGCTATATTCACATGGAAAGCTGTTCCTCCCCCCAACCTCCAAATCACAAATGGAATGCAGTTCAAAAAAAAAAAACAGAAAGAAAGAAAAAGCAGATCAAATATTTATGTTGCCTGCAGTCATACTGGGGGTCTTTCCAAGAATGGTTCATCTTGATTTATGATCAATCCTGATTCAAATGACATGAGAAAACTTACAACATAAGAAGTCTGGACATATTTGGCGAGTGAATCATATATGAAAATAAACCTTTTAAAGAGATAACATGATTGTGTATATGGAGTGCAGGCAATCACTTACTGAAAATTAATATTCTTGTTTTTTCTGCATATTCAAAGAAATTTTAGATGAAAAATTGTGGGGAAAATGTTTTGTTTACAGACCAGAATATAAAAAAGAATTCAAGGATTAGGGTCATTTTGTTTTCAGACTACTATATTTGTACATATGAAAAATTATTTTAGCATTTAAAAATTAAAAATTTTCAGGTATAACTCTAGTTCTTTCACCGGGAAAAGATGGGTTTGTAGGCTCAGTGTTAGCTTTCAGTCTGCACTGGTACATCAAAAAGCTGTAACTGTACCAAAAGAGCTCTGACTTTCTTTTAAATACCATAATTTCTAGCGGGGATAAATTTATGCTGGAATTATTATTCCCTATGCTGGTTTAGCCTTTTCCTTTCCAGAATAAGAATAAACCATACTGCTATAAACACTGTTTTGCTGCGTGAAAAGGATCTGCATTAGGATTAGGTTTGTATTACCTGAATAATTCTAATACAAAGTGGTTTAACACCTCTGCAGAAAAACACAGTGTAAAGAAAGTTTCTTAAAACTTTGCACAGTTAAACAAGAATGTGAAGAAAAATACTGGCTCATTCTGAAGAAAAAATGAACGCGTTTAGAAGGGAGTGAAATCCTTTCATCAGGTAAGGTGGTTGTCTGGCAAGTGATGCAGAATAATGCCATGTACGACAGGGAGTTCTGCGAGGTGGCTTTTTAAGCAGGTAATCTGTGTAATACAGCCAATTTCTTTTTGTAGAGGTCACGTTATTCTCCTGCAAGCAAATTGGCTGCTAAGATACTGCCTTTTAAAAAAAAAAAAAAACCCCCCACAATTAAA
Organism: Phaethon lepturus; assembly: GCF_000687285.1. Lineage (NCBI taxonomy): Eukaryota > Metazoa > Chordata > Aves > Phaethontiformes > Phaethontidae > Phaethon > Phaethon lepturus. The sequence continues at coordinate 21,237 of NW_010549255.1, read as the reverse complement.
TAAGGTGAACCAATGAGGCAGAATCTGCAATTATTTGTGCCTTCAGGTTTAAAACTGTTTATTGGGATTAAAGATCAAATCCAGCATTACAGCCTGGAATCAAAGGTGCCATTCTCTTTGAAAAACATTACCTTTTCTATTTTGCTAACCAAGAAAAATATATTTAAATAAATACTTCAGAACTGAGGTGTTTTCAGTAGTTTCCCTTTTTAAAAGAAAGAGGGGGGGGGTGTAATTTTTTTTTTCTGAAGTGTGACTGTACTTTGACCAGTGGTTTTCCTCCCATGAACTTTCTCATCCAAAGGGTGCTACTTCCTTTCACATCAAACAAGATATGACTAGAGAAATGATTGCTTCCCTTATTCCAACAGCATACTCTCTTTATTTCCCAAGGGTTAAGAGTTAACTAACACTCCGTGTGCTAGAAAGCAGAATTTGTGGAACAAAACCAGTCGCAGCATCCCACAGCAAAGGGAAACAAGGGACACTAAAGGGTGTGAGTCACCAGGGTCAGGAAAGAACACAGCAAGGCTGGCGTCTAAGGAAGGGTTGCTGAATCTGCCTTTGATGTTTTAATTATGATTTTTTTTCTGAAGTGTTGCAATCACCCACAGAATGTCTCGGTTCCGGTGTTTGATTCCCCCCTCGTCTCATTTTTGTCATCATCCATGCCAAAGAAAATACAGGGATAAAAATTTATTGCATAAAGGAGATGATCTAATAATAAATACAGGGACTGGAGCCTCCCGTGTCACAGCTTAGGTCTATCTGCGTCTCTGTACTTGCCTCTTAGGAAAAACCTGCTCGTTCTTGCAAGGTCATACAGAAATGAGCTCTTTGCTGGTACTGGCACGTGTTACTTGTTTGCGGCGTGTCAGTCATGCCTTCTCTCTTCTCATGTAACTGTTTTTTTAGCAGTTTGCTCTCTTCTCTCTTACATAGGAAAGCTGCATCCATGCATTATTATCATTTTCTTTTAATATCCAGGTTCAATAAGCAAACCATCATGACTATTTCACTTTCTGTGAACAGCAGAAAGGAAGGGAACAAGGACTATTCAGATGAGGCCAAATCCTGAAATCCTACCCAAATTTTACTCAAGCAAGCTCCTAGAGATCTAAGAAAGTCCCAGACATCTGCGTACGGACCAACAAAAAATATGCCATAATTAATTGTGACATAACTGAGGGGAAAAGGAGTACAGGCTGTGGGGTAGAAACACTGTGCTGCGCTCCTTCGTCAGTGAGAGAGGGGGCAGAGATGGTGGTGGTTGGCGAGCGGTTTCCTTAGAGAAACATGACAAAAACGTGCAGAAATTTCCATAAAGCGGAGACATCCACAACTCCTGTGGAAGGGCAGGACCTGCAGTAAACGGAACTGTCCGGAATCAGCTCAGCAAGGAAACCGAACCTGGGAGGGGAGGAAGTCTTGTTTCCATCTGACCTCCCCACACCCCGAAGCTACTGGCAGAGGAGCCATCGGGGTATTTTAAAGCCAATGACGCTACGCCATCGTAACATCAACACCGGTTTTGCATGGAACCTAAACCGTGACAGCAGCATCTTGGGGTACTAATCCCCAGGGTTGCTGTCCTCGGCAGGAGGGTGGTCTGTGTTTCCAACATGAGAAACAATATATGCCTCTGGATGCTCTTCTGTATTTCACTCTTTTCCCCTTCTTCAATCCTTTGCTGTCGGTTCCACAGAAGGGCAGTGTCCAAACAATGAGATGAAGTCAATAGATGTGAAGGATGGGGTGGTGGTTTGGGGGTTGTTTTGGGTGGTGTGGGTTGGTTGGTTTGGTTTTTTGTTTTAATAAAAGCTTTCTAGAAGGGATAGCTGAATGGGAACCTCAGTCTGGACCCTGTAAAGTTTAGCCTGTCACCAGTCTTTTAAGACTCAATAAAACAGTGTTGAGTATTCAATGTTTCTTGCTATGATGGCTCTTAACCTGGTACCTGTGAAGTGTCTGTGCTTGGAAATCTGAGACCTGGCTTCTAATACATGTATCCAGAAACTCATCAGAAGGAAGCTGACAGCAAAGCACGTGCATGTCCTCAGCTCAAAGTAAGAAAAGTTTAGACTAAGGTTACTTGCTGTGAGAAAGCAACTTTAAGATGAAAAGAAAAACTAAGCAGAAATGAAAGATGTTTTTTATTTTTAGGAGAGAACTTGTCTCCTAAATTGCTGGAGGGTTCAGGACTTCTGTTAGCAAAGAAAGGTTTTGCATCCTTATAAGAAGCTTAATATAGCACTGCTTGTGGACAACTATGGTCCTCTGCTGCATGGTGATTCTTTCTTTTTTTTTTCTGTCAGTCTCAGTAAAAAGCTTCTTGCCTTGAGATTGGCTGTGATTCAATGGCATTCTTCTAACCTGACTGTTCATGACAAATTCCTCAGCACTTCAGAACAGCTAAAGTACATTTAAAGCCCTGGAGGTCTCTTTCTGTCTTTATTTCTCCTCAAATCACAGGATGTCCAGACTTAGCACCCAGGAAAAGCCATAGCTTTGAAGTGCTTCCAGGAGCCTGAGAGCTGCTTTTCAGCCGGGGCAAAGAAAAGACCAGCATACTGCATGTGGGCATACGCATTAACAATAGGCAATACTCCGTCTCTGAAAGACGAGCATTTGACAACCGATTGCACAACGAAATGCCACCTGCATACTTGTACCGAGATGGACCACTTCATGCTTTTGTCCCTGCAGCTGCACCTGGAGCCCGGGGTGTGAGGACTGAATACGCTGTGCAGATCTCCAACTGCACTATTTCATTTGCTATATGCTGGCAACTTGCACGCTCTCTGAACGGCGTAGCTGTTAGTACCACAAAAATTACCTTTTCATTGCCACCTTACAGAAGGGTCATAAAAACAACTGCACAAACCTCTTTGATCCTGATGCCTGCTGTTGTGGCTTCTGTTTTGCAGCTCGTCACGAAGTTATCACCAAAGAGATCCTCGAGCTAGATACGTGGGAGAACCAGTGGAACGTGGTGGCCGTCGACGTCCTCATGCACGACAGCTATGATGTTTGCCTCGTTGCTAGGCTGAACCCGCGGGATCTCATCCCTCCTCCCCCAGATTTAGTGGACCAATAGAAGTTCAGTGACTCCCAGTGCTTCCAGATTCTGCAGAAACTGAAGAATTTGGGAACACAAATGCTGCATTGGCTCTGGATGACAGCTGAGTCCCACGGAGAGGAGCCAGCAACACATGCTTAAAGACAGAATTGCCTTTGAGCTGCGCTTAGTTTGCTAGTACTGGTACTCTGGACTTCTGTGATTCAAAGTCAAGGTTGCCCAGCCTTTGTGTGTGGGCTTCATCTTCCATCTGACCGTGCAAGCTCGTGTTGGGTGCAGCCTTGGCTTCTGGGACCCTTTGCCTCGCAGGCACAGTGGCAGCCCAGGGCTCATTTCACAGCAGAGCATGACACACGAAAGAAAGCTCTAGCCAGGGAAATCCCTCCTTTGCTGTTCATCCCACCTGGTTCTACTAAACTATCAAGGAGGCTAAGAAATATATGAAATCAGCTGATGAAAACCAGTCCAGCTGTACCAAAGGGCCAGACTGTACTTGGCTGATGCAGGGGCAGAGGGAAAACAGAGAATAGCCTTTGTTTGTTTTAAAAAAAATATTAGCCAAGGTTCATCAGCCAAGTACACCAGCTACTGCAAACATATTCTAACCCACAGACAGGACAGTCAAGAGAGTCTGTCTTTGACAACAGAGCTGAGCCTGTGCGAGTAGAAAACCAGTCTTTTGGCAACGTCACCAGCGAATCTTCCAGCAGGGTTAGGAGGCAGTCTGTACCGAAGACAGAAAGAATCCTAACTTTTCCTATAGATCCTACCTGTTACAAGGTCTGGTGTGACCAGAACCTTAAAGCTCAGAAAACCCTCTTCCTTTGAGAGATCGAGAAGGGGATGTAAACTAAAAAAGTAATAAATGAGACCAGTATTATCTGCATATCAGCTCTGCAGCTACAGGGAGAGATAGAGGTGCTAAACAATAAATGTTTATATAACAGTAACTGTTTTTATAGAATTAGCTTTAATGAAGTAGCGTAAGGTAAATTCTCTACCGACAGAATTGGCTATAATCACAGGGAAGAGGAATAATTCAGAAAGTGTTTCTTAAGGCAGTGTTAGCCTTGATAGGGCTTGAAGACAGTAGGTTAGAGAGAAAATTGTTAGCAGTACTGCTATCCCATTGGAATTACCCATAACTGTTCACCAGTTCCCTGCTGCCTACCTTATAGCGTATCTGTCTGTCACTGCCAGGGCGGTACAGACAAGAGAACTGGAAATCTCGGTTGTACTCTTGGGCCAAAATTGCAAATGATAGCATGCTGCAATGCAGAGTGAATGTCAGAGAGAAACACTAAGAGTACACAAGAATGATCATTGTCCGCAAGAAGTTGCTTTTGATGGCTACAAAAGCAGCAACAAAACTGGAAGGAAATAATTGGCAAAGAAATGTGGGAATCCATCCGGTAGTTAATCCGTAGTTATTTGCAGGATTTGCACTTCAGAGCATCTCCATTTTCTTTTTCAGTTGTGTTTTAGGCTGCAAAAATACCCGCTAGTTGGTTTGGGGTTTTGTTTTGCCTGCAATGCTTATGGCAGAGAGAGATGGAGAGGATGACCCGAAAGCCCTTTCCAATTCTGACTTTTCTGATTCATGAACTACTTTCTAAAATATCCAGTGGGACAATAAAGCTGTCTTATAAAAACAATTAGCAGGAAGGTCACTAGAGTTTACCTGATAACTGTAGTAAGACACTGAGGACTGCTCAGACAATAAGGGAGTTGGGGCAGGGGGAAACTAAGGAAAACATGTAGAAAAGGAGCAAATCTCTGAACAAATCTATAGCTAATCTCTTGCCTCCCTTTACGTTTCCCAAGTGGAATGAATGTCACAGCATAAGCACATACTCTTGTGTTTGTATTGTTTCTATATCATCCAGTCATTCTTTTTTCTTTCCATTGTTCATATGTAGGTCATCATCTGTCTGGAACAGAGTTGTGAAAAGCCTGAACTTCAGTGGGACAAATCAGTGACCGGTTCCTAAGACCAGAGTCTTAACCACTCTGGTTGCTAACAGCAGTTGTAGTTATAAGATCAAGGAGGCAAACTCTGCTTTAATATGTTTTTAAACAAAATCAGTAGAAAGTTCTTCCAATTAGCCATCCAATATTGGAAACTCTTTTTTTAACTTTCATTGTTACTGCAAAGTAAAGCTAATCTTGTTCTAATTTCTCTACAGAGCTCTCAAGGCAGCTGGAAGCAATGCTCTTGAGCATCAGTTAAGTGTTTCCTTGTGAAACTCCAGATTCTGCAACTGTATCTACTGATTTTGCTTCTTTCACCTTTTTTGCTTTAAGGAAGGATGTTTTAAAGTTTTGGTTTTTTGTCTTCGGTCTCTGCTCTGTGGTCTATTTCTGACAATTCAAATCCTCCTGCATTTAAATCCTGAGTTAATCTACTGGATTTCACTCTCTGAAAGACAGTCTACTTGGACTATTTCAAGGGGAGAAGGGAGACTTTTGCAGGCTTTAATTACTCATATTTGAACACGTATGTGGAACACAGCTGAGATCCCTCTATTAAACTTTTATTCCAGTAGTGAGCTGGCTGGTTTTTTCCCATTTCATATGTTTTGCTTTTTAGGCTGATATTTAATGAGCTGGATGGAAGGAAAGTATGTACTCTGAGAAGGTCTTGTCTTGATAACCGAGGAGAGTAATTGCATATGTTTCATATGCTGGCCTTGCATTCAGCTACCTTGAGCTCTAGCGGGCAGTTAACGGGTTTTTCTTCGTGCGCCGCTGGCGAGTGACCGGCCCTCGCGTGCACCGAGCACCACGTTTCCTGCTGCCGCAGGGTCTGACTGTTAGTGGGGACTCTTGTGTGTCCGTGTCTCTCAGTTTCTGCCCAAGTCCGAATGTTTAGCACTATGTATCAAGCAGGGAATTGTTTTTTTCCGGAATAAATACCTAGAATGGGGGCAATAACTTCTTAGTTCTGCGTGGGCCCCATGTAGTTCATGGTTTGCCCTTGGGGCAACTACAATTTCTAAACCAATACTTGGAAATGGAAGCTTGACTGAGGAAGGAAGCAAGAAGCAGAAAGCACGCTTATTGCGAAGTATAGATCTCAGCCAAAATCCTTCTGGGAGTATATGAATACTGCATGTCTGATATGTCCATCAGTAGTCTAACATTGCTGGGAAAGTCCTTAAGGGTCTTAATTTCTTCTATTACAAATCCTGATGAAAAAAAAAAATATTACAGAATATGCATTCTCCAAGCTTGCGTGTTTCAGTGAAATAATAGTTTACTTCAGCCCCTTTCTGTCTGAGCACTAGCTAGCTGAGCATTTAATCAAGGCTGTCTTGATATCATCCATAATTCTAAAATGCAAAAAAGCAGCGCTGGCAAGCTACAGACTATTTAAATGAATGGGGGAATTATTAAACAAAGGCATACACTTCAGTTTCTTTTGAAACACTGAAGTACATCACTAGTTGCCAAATATGAAGAAAAACATTGGAGAGGTAGCTGACCACGTGGCACACAGGGAGTAAAGCAAAAAATGAAATGCTATAAAAAGCTAATTGAAGCTCTCAATTTTTACCCCCAGATAATGTTTTATTTTTAAATTGTCCATGTATAACTGATTTCATAAGGATGCCTGTAGATCTCTCATCTCTGTTTTCATACATGTGGCCATAGGAACTGCTCACGTAGGTAAACCATCAGGCATCTGACTACCCACCCTCCCGTACCGCTACTGTGACTGCCTGTGGCTCAGTCCTTGCCCGGGCCAGGCAAACACGCACACACGTTTTGCACGTGTGCAATATTGAAATTTATGGGGCAGTTTCTGTATTGTGTTCCAGGTGTATTGTGCTGCTCAGGAAGCCTTGATTTGCCAACAGAAAATTGCCTCGGTGCACACAGAGCTGTCAGCTCCTCTTCCAGTACTCCCAAACATGCTGGAGGTAAGAGGCCGAGGGAGCAGAGGTGCTCCCAGAACGTCACAACAGGCAGTGGAGCCAAGGTGGGGTGGAACGAGCCTCCCCGCCTCTTCCTAGGGAGGCTTCAGATGTGAAAGGATTTGGCCCTGGATCTTTACCTTATGTTTTTGCCTCTACTTGAAACATGTAATGAGCTCCTTGGTCACCTGAAGAGCGAAGAAAACAAATGCTAGAATGAGGGTTTTTTTTTTTCATGTCAAAATATATTCATGAAGATCTATATTGTTTTGCTGCTGATCTGGAAGATGACAACATTCTTTTAATAAGCTGTTTACCTAGTGATTGCTGTCTTAGCTTCAGTGATGGTCTCTTTCACAGGCTGCTCTCCTAATGGAGTATGTAGCTCCTCCAAAAATTTGTTTCACGAATCGCAACGTTTTGAATCACCAGTTCAGAATTGCCATTACTCTTTTTGCAAGTTTCTGTGGCTCTCCCTGCAGCTTTTCAAGTGGACTCTAGCTTCAGCTTCAAAGAAAAGCTATTTCACCCCCAGTTGTGCTCAGCTGGAACTAGTACCGTTGCAATTTACTCTCATTTGACACGTAGAGGTTGAAAGCAAAGGAAATACTGGAAAACAGGTAAAATATACATAGAATGTATGTGGAAGTACACTTTCCTTCTTTCCTTGGTGAATGTCTCTGTGTTTACTGCCCTGCCTGGGTGTCTGACGGAATGACTTACTAATAACCCATGATTGCAGCCCCAGTGAAGACTGTGCCGGGGCCACGTGTTTGTGCTGGCGGAGCAGAGAGAACCAGCATGGTGCAGAGCTGTGGCTCCTGGCAGGCTGGCCTGCCTCGCCATAAGAAATGACCTTCAAAGGAAAACGCATTTAAGTGTTCCAGGATGTATACTCCTGTGTGCTTTAAATATATATGTATAGCATTATTTTTAGAAGTTCTTTACTGACAGCAGCAAGATCCCTTTTTTAACACGTACCTGGCAACTCTATCTTCTGCATAGCTCATCAAAGTATTTCCAAAAAAGTGCTGGTCTTTAATTATATGGAACTATTCCAAGCTTCAAGTCAAAACCAACCTTACATTCCTCACTGAGCTAAGGAACAACTGGGGAAACCTTTTAGTCCTCGCCTGTGTCTCCTTCCTTCTCCAATTTTTTGCTGGCTGTAGTGCTCCCCTCAGAAGCTCAGAGTCCTCTTGAAAGCTTTGTGCAAGTCTGTTCTGTTCCTCTTCCCCTAAACTCCTCCTTTTCCCCTTCAGTTCCCCAGAAGATGGGAACAGCCACTCGGGGTGTTCACCAGGCTCCAGACTTCCCAGAAACCTATCGCTCCAGCAACAAATCAGCTTTGGAGGACAGAAGAAAGCCCATACCATCTCCCTGGGTCTGAGGACACTCATCTTTGAGCAGGTTCTAGCCCCAACCCAGATTCTGTGGTTCAGTCTCAGGACAAACAAAACCTGCCCGCTCTGCAACGTCGCTGGTCCTCTGGCTACGACCAGGGTTGGAAGGCCGGCGACCTGCATTCTGCTTAGTCTTGCCGCTGTCTCGCCGCATGATGCTGGTAAGTTTGACATTAAATGCCTTGCATACTGTGCGTGCCGAAGCTGTAATGATTGCAGGCACAAGCCATTATCATTATCTCTGATTCCTGAACACTGGTTCCTACAAAAGCTGTCTGAAGCACAGTGGGAGGCATCTTCATTATTGTGTTATAGCTCACGTCTTGAAGCCAGATTTTCTCCTGCAGTTTCAGTCAGGCCAGGTTTCACTAAAGAACCTGGTCTCTAATTTATCAGGTTTTAGTATTGGCATTTTTTCTCCACTTTGTCCTTTTCTAGTCATTCTTTATAAGAATGCAAGTGACTTCGCCAGCTTTTCTATGAAACGCATTATCCAAACTGGCCTCCCGAGGCCGCTGGCTTTTCATTATCAGGGTTGAAGTACAGCCACTAAAGCGCCAGTCAGCTGCACTACTTTACTTTCTCATTCAGCAACTTCATAGTAGAGGAAATGTATTTCATCCATACATACAGTAATGTGAGAGGAAACCACTTCCCACATACACAAATTCCTGACTCATTCCTTTCAAATGTGGCTGAAACAACTGCTGAATCCTAACATAAAAAGCTATGATACCCATTCAGTAGGCTTTTCCAGGCTTTCCACTGTGAGGAGGAGGATCGCGGGGAGATGTCTTGTAACTAGAGCACAGATGGGAAATTTGAACCTCTGGGGTTTCTTTCCAGTTCAATTACTCTGTTTACTAGTCTTGGGCATCTGGTCTCTGCACCTAGGCTTACCCACGTAAAACAGTTATAATAATACATCTCTACTCATTTTGTGGGTCTGCCTTTCTGTGTTTTTTGAGGGGGTGGCTCACAGATGTCTGTAATGTTACGGTGAGATCCAGGGATCAAAAATGTTATACAATGACAGAATAACAACTTTATCGCACTGCTGTCATCTCCCTGATTTTTGGTAACACGGTTGTCCATAGCATTCAGAAACTGAGCCTTCCCGGGAAAGGAGAGACTGCACATTTGCATACCCAAAAGGGTATTTTGTTTACTCCTCCATAGAAAAGCAATGAGAGATATCTAATTGTGTAATACATTAAGTAGAAGAAATGTAAGGCTTATTGCATGTGCCTTCATAGCTAGTCACACTTCTACACAGGCAGAACTAATCCCAGCAAATTGAGAGGTCGCTAATTGAGGCTAAATTTGAACAGTAGTAATTAGAAGAATGAGTGAACTGTATTTTTCTCAGAGCATATTTGATTTAATAAATTATGCCGCTTAGATAGTCACAGTTGCCATGAAGCAGAAAAGGGAAGGTGCTTTACAGAAGTGTAGTAAATTTACTGGGTAACTGAGACCTGAATTTAGATGATCTACCACAGTTTGACAAGAAAGCTTCAACTCTCCAGGGATTCCCATAAAGAACCTGTGATGCATTTAACTAGCCGCTAACAGGCACTGTTGCATCCAAGGAATCACCTACAGAATATTCATAAGGAGGTTTTAGGTTATTGCTAAAGCATAAACGACATGGCATCTACTTGCTAAGTTTCTGAATTGATACTAGGGATTGTGTTGCCTTCCCCACCAGTGTGCATGAGTAAATAATGTTAGCTGAACTGCCAAGTAATCTATAATATTTACTGACAGGTAATTTATGATACATAAGGCCTGAGATTCCAAAAATCTTCTAGGTTAAGACAAGTTTTGCAGGGTAAGAGAGCATTTGTCACTAAGCAGACAGTGAGGTATACTGACAGTTCCCGGCAGTTAGAAAAGCCTCTACAAAACAACAAAATAAATAAATGCAGTTATTTTGCAGGACAGCACTGATCAGAAAGCTGCCTAATTAATTGCTTCAATGCCTTTTAATATGTTAGACTGGAAGCCTGTGTGCAACAGCTAGTTGTCAACCTTTAAAAAAAATCAGTTCAGAGAGAGTTACACAATAAAAATTAAAAATAGGACAGATCCTTCTCTCACACATACCTGTGTAAGTCAGGTATTTTTTAAGTCAGGGAGGAAACAAAGATATGAGAAGGTGCTCAGACCTAAGAGCTACCTAAAAATCTCTCTCCACTCACGGGGAGGCTCACAGTGTTAGGATTTCACCCTTCTGGTGAGAATGAAAAGGCAACGAAGAAAAAGATGAGATGTGAGAGACTGGTAATGGAGACCGCGACCTTTCTTTCTGGCTGTAAGGTCAGATACAGTGCGGGTCAAGAGCTGCTGACGGTTACTCCCTGTCTACTCACCACTGCGAAGCATGTTACTATATGGCAATCCCGATTCTAGTGGACAGAGAATCAAACTGCTTAAAAAAAAACCCCAACATTATTGTGGCTGGCTTCCCTGCTGGGACCCTGAGTAGCAAGGTCAAGGTCTAAATAACCTGTAATATTCACCTTCCAGTCTCCAGATGATTCCTGTTAGCACTAAGGTACCAGGCAAAGGAATTTTGCACTAGGTTTGCCTACACCCATAAGAGGGAGAGAAACCACAAAGGTTTAAGGGAAGTCAAACTGAGGCAGCGGTGAAGAGACGGGGAAGAACTCCCAAACCAGTCTTGTTTTTAAAACCATTTCAAATGTGTCTGTTCCACGTATTTTTTTATTCTGCCCCTCCTCTCACTTAATTCACTGCAGCAATACCTCATTAAAAACAAAGGGAGCAGTCCTTTATTTAAGGTCAGTTCAGATCCTGCAGAAGAAAGCCCACACTTCATCTAGGTCCCAAATGTTGTATCAGACATTTCGGTGTCATCATTTGTGTATGTTTTTCTACATGCCCCCAGAATGACAGCCTAGATGCTCAGACTGCCCTCTCTGTAGAGATAGCGATAGATAGAGCTCGCTCTCAGATAAAGTGTTTGAATTCTACTCTTGATTACAATGACAGTCACCCAGAATAGGACAGCACCTACCTAACCATGCTCCCCCCAAAAAACAGATACTCTTTGCATTTCCTAGAAGGCAAACCAATGGAAGGACTGATCTTGCTAAGTATCATATGCAGAGATGGCTATGACTAATGCATACAGAAATAATGACATGCTTAAATCCATAGTCCTCTTAAATAGCCAAGACTGAAATTGCAATGGTGAATATTGTACTCTGTGACAGTTGGTGGCATGGGCTCTGCTTTCCTCTTTGCCTTTAAGAAGGATCAGAGCAAAGGCCTCTACATGGATCTTGTCCCACAGAACTGTACTAAGCCACGCACTATTTATAGGACAGGTCTTTCCAGATTGCAGTGAAGTCTTAAATTCCAGTTTATATTCAGAAGATACAAAGGTTAAAGGGTTCTTAATATGCTTATTCCTTGCAGCACCCTTCAGTAATGATGCCTTTTAAGGTTGTGTTGCCCACTTAACTACTTAAACAGTGTACAACAACGCAAAGTGCACAGGGAAAGATAAAGAGTAAAAAAGTAAGAAGGAAAGTGTCCTTTAAAGGTGTGTGATAGCTTCCAGCTCCTCTCTTCTGTCAGCTGGGACACACCTGCACTTGGGTGTATGTTGATAGCAAAGCTATAGCTATATTGCAGTTGTGAGATGTGATTTTTAACCCGAATAGATGTACCCAAGCCAGATCTAATGATTAGGAATGAAGACTCAACAGTCCAGGTGTCAGCTGCCCTAGCAATTCAGTGCGATCTCTAGCTGGCTTGGGCAGCCCGTGCTGAAGCCCAAGCTGTTACGTGCTCACTGCTCTCATTAATTTTCAGTCTCAACTAAAGCTACGGCACTCACGTTGCAGTCAGAGCTCCTAAATGAGTATGAAAAAGACTAAATGTGTAGTTCAGCTGCAGAACTTGAAAAAGTCTGCTGCTGCCAGATCATTTCGTAGTCCGTGTTGCCATGAAGCTACAAAACTGCCTACACTGGCACAGCACAGGGAGAGGCATAGAGACGGGAACAAGTGCCCGCTAATGAGTGTGTGGTACGGCAGCTGCTTGTGCCAGCACTTGAAAATTCACTCATCAAACTGTGCCCTAATGCACCAGCGTTCACCTCAGCTCTGAAGCGAGCCCGCTGCAAAGCCTGCTCTTTGGAGTGCTTTAAGGGGACAAATAGTCGAAGGCTCTACAAAGATTGGTAATTGCTGCAAAGCCTTGTCATGACTCATGCACTAATAGCTTATTGCTTGATGGCTTCTCATGCTCGTATACAAAGATGCCAAATAGCATGTGAACAAAACCATGGGATACGAAGTTCACCCTCTTTCCAGCATTCGTAGCTGATAAAACTTTCCTAATGGTTTTCGTTAAGTACATTTCAAGATGGATTAAGAATCCACCCCTGCTCAGCGTTGCAGCATGGACCAGTCATCTGATGCACAAAATAACTGTTATCTTGCTAGGAAATTTGCTGTACTAATGGGTCTGTCCTAAGCAGCTCAATCTTTAATCTGATTTCTTTGTTTCTTATTCCAGGCAAGCCGCTGTAACAGAAATGTTCAGTAAAGACTGCTAAGCCACTTGGCATGTCTGTGAAACTCAGGCGTGTTAACTATTCTCTTGGTCTTTCCAGCTGGCCAGGGTCCTGCTCACTTGCATTTAAGGAGGACTTTAATGTGCTTGTACTACTAGGATGTTGCACAGATCAGCTTGTAGTTGCTGGTTTATTTTCCTAGCTGAGCTAGGTAAATATTGAAAAAGACTTATACGGGTTACTTTTATAGGGAAAGTAAATCTTTATAAGCAAAAATTCAAAGTGAAGCTGTAGCTCACTTTTTTGGAACCATCTGTGCACTGTGTATTTAATCATATTTCTGTTGCTGTTGGATTTACTGGATACGTTTTATAAAGTGCATTAGGAGATCCACAGGGATGTGATCCACTCAGAGGATGTGACCCATTAGGATTTTTGGCCAATGATTGTAACAGGAGCAGGATCAAACCAAGTCTGTCATCCTGTTAGCATTTACAAAAGCCTTCTCCAACATCAAGAGATAAACAGTAATCAAAAGTCAATTAAAAAGAAGTGATACGTTGTGAGTAATTTATATCTAGTTTGGATTTAAACTGCAATTTTTAGAAGGAAAGAAAGTTATCAAGAAAACACTTTGTGTGCCCAACCTGAACAGAAACCTGAAATTATCCAGCTGCTGAAAGTCACTGTTGTTCCACTGAAAAATATGGATGGATCAATCCTAGAGAAGGAACCAACTGCCAGGAATAACTGTAAAGAAATCATAACATAAAACCCACTGTTGAACCATCCACAAGGATCATCTGCTCTATTTAAATTGTAGTAGGTTTTTGAGGGGCATTTGTTAAAAAATCTACACTAAATTTCACGTCAATAAAACAGTTGAGACAAATCTGGAGTCAAAGAACAGTGGAAATACAGCTGCCTGGGGACTGCCTACAGTCAGACTGGAGAAGTGCTGGTCACTGGGTTAATGACACAGTGAAACCCTTTTGTAGTACGGGAAAGGAAAATCCATTAGAAAAACCTGTAGAGACATCTAGCTCTATTACCTAACATCTGCAGTTGTCTGCCATACAGTGGTATATTATGGAGATAAGCAAGCATGACAAAAATGTTATAATAACTTTTAAAAATGGGAGACTGGAAATACAACGTGGTTTTTACTTGCAAAGTGTTTCTCATGCAAGTGTCCCTGGGAGATGTTTTATAATAAAGTTTGAATGAAATACAATAAAAATCAAATCAAAGCTCATTCACTGTATACCAAACAGAACAGCTCAGGTTTCAGCTTTGGTTTTAAAGCCAGGAAGAGAATTTACTTGATGAATTTCTGCTGCTGCTCAGAATACCAAAAAAAGAAAGACGGCAATAGCTCAAAAGGTAATTTACAAACTGGATTTAAAAGCTGATGTTGTCAAGAGATCAAAAGTGAAAGACTTGAAGAATTTTTCAGCAAGCTGCAAATATCCATAAAATAAACAGAATTCAGTTCTATTCCAGGATCAAAAGCATAATTTTGCATGTACAGCATTTTCTTTTCACATATGCATATGATCTTTACTACATGCAAAAACATTAATGTATTACGTTTCGTTTGCATTAAAAAGTTGTGCAATTACAAGCAAAGCTCAGCCCCCACTTCGTGTGCACCACAACAGTACACGTTCATGTACAAATGAAGAGTGTGACTCTGTGCCATTGTGTGCATAAGGTTATTCAAATCCGATATCCAAACGTTGATTTGAAAAACAACAGCCCTTGCAGATACAGAAGTCCAATGTCCATGTTGTTACTCTCCTAACTACCGTCAGAGTATTCCAGCTGGACTAAAGGGATCCAGTGTCATTTAGGATTTGACGACTTGAAAACCAGCCAGCCTCCTCTTACCGATATTTTTTGATTCCCAAATACAGGTCCAATGTGTTTGTATCATGAAAGGTGCTTTTGCTAATGCCTCGTAAGATTCTAGATGAAATTAATGCTCTGTGACAAAAGCTGTCTCCGCAAAGGTGTAAAGGCTCTCTCAAAAGGTTAATAACGATGATTTCTACTCCTGGCCAACTTCCACATGGTGACTTACAATCAAGCCGGCAGTGATTTTTATGTAAATTAGTCCATTATCAGAACTATATGTATCTGGTTACTAGACCACATGCACTTAGGGGAAATTGGCATCAATATTTCCAAGACAAGCACTTTTTTTTTTCCTTAATGTTCCAAACCCTGGTTGTTTTTTTTTTCTCTAAACAATAGCTCTAGGTCACCAGTTTGATGATTAAAAAACAGATCACATATGCAAAAAATAGTTCTTAATCCCCAGAAACATGAACATGTTTGGGTTAGTTAGACCTATTATAATTTTTTACAGAATCCAGTTTGATAAACCACTGTAAAACAAGTAGGGCGTGAAAAATAACCATTGGTGGGGGGTTTACATAATAAAAAAATGTTGGAGACTTCAAAAACCTTCAAAAAGGCAGGAAGAGAACATGTGGGAAGCATTTAGATGTTAAAAAGAGACTTTAAGCTTGTATTACCTGTGGACCTTTCAGCCTTGCTGAAATATTCACCTGTTGGTTCACCATGAACTTGTATAATTGTAGGTTGTCAGTTGAGAACCAGCCATTATCAATCTGGTCTGGAGTTCTGTGGCCAGCAGTAGCCAACACTGCATCCCTCGGGGAAGGATGTAAAACCTCTTCATTTTTCTTGCATACATTTCAACTGCCCACATTGCATGTACTGACAGTGGCAAGTATCTGCCTGACCTTGTCTGCTGATCTGCATAATTTTACCATAATTTGTCATAATTTGTCCCCCTCGTGGCACATATTAGCAAACAGAAGGTAGTTTTATTACAGAGCTTTTTCTGAATCAGTAGCACTACTAGCATTGCAAAACTACGTTACATTTTGTTTCTACTTGAAATATTGAGGTTTCACTTGAAGATACGGGATGAAATGCTGGTCCTATTGAAGTTTTGTGTTCTTTGACAAGATCAGGGTTTAGCCACTGTCTCTTTGAGTTACACAAGTGTATGTTATATAGACGGTCTGTCTTATCAGAGCCAGAAATCAGGATCCTAGTTATTGAGAAAGCGCTGCTGTAATATTGCCAGCTAAGAGCATGGTTGATTAAAGTTACAGTATTATTAACTATTTTAGATACCTTATTAAGTATTTCCATAAATGCACAGAATGAAGTGATGTTCTAGGAGTGCCTGGGTTGAACAAATTGGAGAAATAGGGGTGTGAGTCATAACAGGAGTTCAGGATTCAAAACATTTCATGCAAAGCAGTACAAAGACATTCAGTTAACCTCTCCTGTCCTGATAATGATGTTGGAAATTCTTTTCGACATTGCAATATTTGACTTATACCTGGCGGGGAAGCTAAACTTACTTCTTTTGATGTATCTAGGGCAATTCTATTGAATCAGCGGTTTGGGTTTCTCAGTTTAGATATCTAAGTTGGAAATTTTTTGCAAATACCCACAGTTATGAAATACCCTATGATCTTCAGGATAGGATAAAATTTGCATTTCTTACCCATCTGGACTTAGGAGAGATGAATTTTATGCCCTACAGAAATTGCAGGTTTCATCTTTTAGAATGCAGTTCTTCAGCTGGAAATCAGCTAGGTTAGAAGGAATTACTTTTTTAAAAAGCCCCTTCTATTAAGAAATCAGAGGGTTTGATTGGCTAGAAAAAAATGAATTTACTCATTTCTTTGTTTCAATTAGACAGAAAGACCTTTTCACATGGCATCTCCATTGCCCTGTACCTCTCATCGCCCTGTAATAAAGTTCAAATCTATGTAAGAAAATGTTGTTCCATGATTCTTCAACTAGAAATGTGGCTCTCAACATCTCCCCACTACAGAAGATTCCTGTCTGCCTTTTGGCACACTGCTTCAAGTTTCTCAGGCAAGCTGGGAGATTATCTCCTGAGTACAGACTACAAGGGAAACTCTAGCTCTGTTGAAACCAATGGAGTTTGGCTGTTAGCCTTAAAGGAGCTAGCAGTTAAGTCTCTTTTAGGTTAGCAGTATAGTAAACAATTTGTTTTAGAAATGATGTCTACTCAGAGTTCCCTGAAGGTCATCCCTATGTCCATGCTCACCTGCCATTCAGATGATGAGCTTCCGCCTGCGACCTGAGTTGTTTCACACATGCTACCGCCTCTAGAGCCCATCTACCTGGGTGGATAAATCAGTAAGGACATCTGACAAGCAACTGCCAAACAGCCTGGGAGACAGCATGGGGGTGGCAGGTAAAGGGAGGTAAAGCATGTCATGGTTGTGGTTGCTCCTTGGTTGCTCTCTCAGAGCACTGGAGATAGAGCTGCTACGTCTGAGCACGACTGTGTGGAGCTCCCCACATGCCCATCTCTTCAGGGAGCCTGGCTGAAGTGAAGGGATCTCTAATGGTATAGCTATAGTATGCAGAGAAAGAGATCATAGTGATCTCCTGAAGTATCGCACACCTGAGCGCTGTGTGGAGCGCTGGGATCTGCCTGCGGCAAGCTCCTTACAGGGCTGCGGACAGTCTCTCCCCTACACTTAGCACAAGGATTTCTGGTCCTGAATGAGACCCTTGGGCATTGATGCACTAGCACAATTAAATAACGATAGTGATAAAACTTGCCTACACAGGTGTGTACGTTTCATGCAAGCTGAGATGGCATCATAAGTAAAACAGCTCTTCCACCTTGTGGTTAGACAAGACTATTACTGGCAGAATTTGTACACCAAAAATCACAGGCTGCATACGAACAGTGCTATTAAACAGACCCAGCCCACAAAGGGCTATTGCTGTCACAGGACCCCTCCCACAGTCCGATGCTACAAATATTGGCTAGCCCTGTTTTGCAGGGTGAACGTTCATGTGCGTGTGTGTATTAGTACACGTGGGTATGAACGAATGATGCGCGGTGCCCTCTAGCGATCGCAGCCCACAGGTGCTATGAGACCTGGTGGAACAACAGCTGAAGCGTCTCCTCCAGCCTCCGTGGTAAAACAAGGCCTTTACTCAACACAACAAGCAAGCTCTGACACACTGATAAAATGTCCTGGTGTGGGAACAGAGTGCAAGCATGTCACAGAGGCGGAAAATGTGGTCTTCTCGACTAGAGGTTGTAGCCAGTTTCTGCGAGCAATGTCACTAGAACTAAAAGGAACCATTCGGAGGCAGTGAAAAATTCATCTGTGCTTCGCTCTCCATTTCTACTCTCCACCCCAATTTTCTGCTTTTTACCTCTGGCTATTGAAGCAATCATATAGTCTTTGTTGTTTGTATCAGGGTACAATTCAGCACAATTGGGTTCAGCATCTGTAGTCAGTCGCCAAAGGGTGAAGCCCGATTTCAGAAGGAGTAATTAAATGTCAACTTTGTATTGATGCGATAGAGGTATATTGAGATACACTATTTCACAGTAAATGCTGAAGATTTGCACTGTGTGAAAGAGTGGAACACATTGGCTAACAAACTTCAGAGCTAGTAAGTGAATATTAATTATTTTAATGGTCCTAAATTACACTATTTCTGAAGAAGGATTAGCTTGGTTATATAAGAGGGACTGATTTGGTTCAAAGACGAATAGCAAAACATGAAAAGAACAAGCTGTTTAAAATCTATGTCTGCTTCTCAGATGTTGCTGTTCTCTACAGAGCAGTTTATTAATTACATGCTATCCTCCTCATCATCACCATTCCAGTTGTACCAGCTGGCACCACTCTAAACTGAGCCTTCTTGCAGTAGTAGAGGCTTCCCAAACATAGTGTAAAAATCAGCCCTAGTGTATCAAATTCCTTTTTTGTCTCTCAGTCTGCAATTGGCTGCAAAAATAGTTCCCCAAGATAAACTGTCAAAGTCAGCAAGTTACATCAGGCCAAAATCTGACCCAGTGTCTCACATGGCTTTACTGTAATCATTTCGCAGTAACTGTATCTTCAGTTTCTTTTGCTCTTCTGTTCTGCGGAGTTCAGCTGATTGCACAAAGGAGCTGAACTTGGCTCTTCTCTATATATTATTCTGCTTCCATTGGCAAAAAAGGTGTTTTTTCACTGTAAGGTCCTAAGAAAGCTAGCTTTCATCAACCTTTTTTTCTACCTAGAATCGAACTTCAGTGGCAAATTTCAGCTGTAGGACTGTTCCCTCTTCACCTCAAATGTGAAGTTGCTCAGGCCCAGAATGGACAAAATAGCGATGTAAGCAAAAACTAATGAGTTTTCAGCTTCCATGTCTAACCAGACAATTCCATGTACTTATAAGGTTCATTTTTTTACAGTAGGAAACCAAATTATTTTATTGTCTAAAATTATTTTAAAAAACAACAGGAACCTAAGAAGTCTGACAGCTGAGCCATACAAAGAATAACGGTATTTTAAATATTTTTACTTATTCTTATAGCACAGATAAAGGCTACTAGCACAAAAAGCATGTGTGATTGTATCCCACAAAGCCAATTTTTAAGGATAGACTTATTGTGGAGGAGAAATAGACTGAGACCCTAGAAGACTGACATTATCTATTTGTCAAAAGAGCAATTACAATAGGAACAGTAGATTGACAAGCTTCCCCTCAGACTCTTTCAAAAATGCCCAAGCTTGATTCAGAGATAACACCTTTGAGAAGACACCTTTAGTCTTCATGGGTGAAATTAATCCCTTCTAACATCAGATGTCTGAAATATAGCTATCTAGTCTGAAGCGGTCACCGTAGTTCCTTCTGTAATTAATAGAGATAGATACCTCTAGAGGATGAATCATCCAACCTGAAAACTGATGTGTAGGATAGGTAGAGTGAGTATTTCTCCAGAGGTGTCCACTGGTACCTCCATTGACCACAGAGAGTCTTGACAACTACCT
The DNA here is from genome assembly GCF_000687285.1 of Phaethon lepturus. NCBI lineage: Eukaryota > Metazoa > Chordata > Aves > Phaethontiformes > Phaethontidae > Phaethon > Phaethon lepturus. The sequence continues at coordinate 1,417 of NW_010549255.1, read as the reverse complement.
AGACACCTGACTTCTAAAGGGCTAAAAGCAGATGAGCCATTTAGATAAGAATAAAGCCAGGTTACCCTTTCTAATATAGCAGGGATCTGGCATAGTGATGTTATCAGCACCTCTCACAATAGTTTGCCTTATTTTAATTAAGTTCAGCAAGCTCTGGCATTTCATTGCATGCTTCTACCATCAATCCCCCGGATCACTGCTGTTGCTTCCTTGCCCAAACTTCCACAAAACCGCTGCTAGTTCTTCCTTCTTTTCCACCTCTTAGCTCTGACAAACCAAGCACAGTGACCATGTTAGTAAGTAAAAATCTTATCAAATCAACTCTGCAAGACAGCATGTCAGTTGGAAGGCAGTTGCTTTAATGAGAAATGGATGAGTTAAAACCAGTTTTGATAAACTGGATGTTTTGAAATGAGCTGCTCCATCAAGAACTGACTGTAATATTCTCAGACCCATTGGTAGATGGCATCAAGAACTCCTAGAGAAGATGCATGGTTTCAGAAGCCTGGAGAAGTGCAAATACACTGTCCACCAATTTAAAAAAAAAAAGAAAAAGAGAGAGAGAAGAAAAAAAAGAGGAAATGGGAATTAGGACTAGTCTTTTAAAGTTAATCTCAGAAAAGTAAGGATCAAGTAATCAAATGAAGCATACTTAAGTACCAAGAAAATAACAGGGAGATTTGTGGAAGCCATTATGGGTTACGCTGACTCCAGTTGCTTTGGATTAACACCTCTATTTGCTTTTCTCTTTCCACTAACTTCTGTTTTCAGACCCGTGGTAACTCCCGCTGTAAAGGCCTGGAAAGCACACAGGACAGTACACAACTCGGGAAGAAGTCAGTGGGAGCACGTTGCACTTGCCCGTGCCTCTGGGTGATACAGGGACATGTTGATGTACCATGACTTCGACCCCTGACACAACGTTTCACATTTTCACCAATGTTTCGTATTTTATTAGAAGCCCAGCTCGACCCGGGTGCGTTAAACCCAGCCTCAGGCGCGCAGTGACTGCGTTACACCACCGGCTGCCATTTGGCCGGGGCGGCGGGTGCGGGGAGTTCCTTAATGCAGAGAAAGGTCTAAAACATTCCACTATAGAAACACGCAAGCAGAAAATAAATGTTAACTGTTTACTTATGTATTTATCTGTCGAAATATTTTAAACCGACGTTACGATTCCTGGTAGCTAAACCATGCGTTCCTCAAAATAACCTAGGACTTGCCACCGCCTTTCCCAGATGCCAGTCCTACGCCCGGTGGGGGGGGAACGGGACGGGACGGGATGGCGACAGAGACTATAACTCCCAACGAGCCTTGCGCCATCTCGTCATCTGATTGGTTGCATGGACCCTCGGGGAGCCAATAAACATCAGGATCCCTCTGCCCTCTTTGGAGTGTAGTGCGCTTTGGTGGCAGT